>NW_028255113.1:0-183000 GCF_964263255.1 Lissotriton vulgaris
GCCACGCCTGACTAAAAGCAGACTTCAGGCTGGCGAGAAAGACCTGATCAGAGCCCCATGTGGTGGCGAGGCCGGGCCACATCTGCAACAGTCACTTCATTCTGACAACGGCACTTGTGGTACAAACATAACATTCATTTGTATGTGAATCTTGACAGAAGGGAAGGTTTGCATTACCCTGGACACGCATGCTCACACAGGCACGTCCACACACAAATGCGTTCACATACACAGGCAAACACACATACGCACAGGCAAACACACACAGGCACACACACACGCCCAGGCACCCGCACCCACACACACAGATGCACACATACACATGCGCACACACACAACCGGACACGCGCACACACACAGATGCACAGACCCCGCCAGGCACGCACACACACAGACAGATGCACACACAAACACAGGTGTTCACATACACATCGAGGCACGCACACACACAGATGCGCACATACGCTCAGGTACGCTCACACACGCAGATGCGCACACAGATGCGCACACAGATGCACACACAAGCCCAGGAACGCACACACACACACCGCAGATGCGCACACACCCAGGCAGGCACACACACACAGATGCACACACACAGATTCGCACACACACTCACAGATGCACACACCCAGGCACGCACCCCCACACAGATGCGCACACATACACAGGCGCACACACTCACAGATGTGCACATACGTCCAGGTACGCACACACATGCAGATGCGCACACACGCCCAGTCATGCACACACAGATGCGCACACATACTCGGGTACACACATACACAGGCACACACACACAGATGCACACATAGGCACTTGCACACACATACACAGATGCGCGCACACAGAGATGCATTCACATGCACAGGGAACCACACACACGCATGCACACATACACAGATGCGCACACATGCCCAGGCACGCACACACACATATATGCACACACAGACACATATGCACACACAGACACATACGTTCCCGTCTGCGAGGCTGGGAGAAAGAGTTAATTCCAAACTCCGCGAGTGTTCACATTTAAGACAAGAGCAGAATGTTCTACAACAAAACTGCCCAATCAGAGGCTCCGGCAGGAAGTAGTGTCAGAGCTCCAAGGGGCTGAAAACAGCATTTCACACCAGCAGCAAAAAACACTTAACAAGAACTACACCTTGAAAGAGAGGTCCATCGGGGTTTGTTGTAGTCTGACAACCGCAAAAGGGACAAAAAAAAAAATAACATTCCTTTTCAGTTACTATGGCAGCAGCCCCTACTATTTCAGATTCCTTCCTAACCCCACTCACGCTCTTGCGCGTGACACTACAGAGCAGCCTGAATGAGAAGAACAGTGTACTTCAGCGGAAATGTCTGAATTAGACGCGCATCTGGGGGCTCCAGCAGAGCTTTACATGGAATGAAACAACTGGGGCTGATGCAATTCGGGGCATGGCTTAAAAATATGCGCGCATAGTGCCGCCCCCGCTGGTATTTTGCTGCTTCTGTCATTGTCTCCAGATATAGAATACAATAAGGAACATTACACCTACAACAAGCCAGGACTATTGGCTTTGTCAGTGATTGTAAGATAAATAAGAAACAAGTGTGGCTTCGTTGTACAGAACATTGAAAATGCTTCCGTTTCGTAATGATGAGACTGGAAGAACCATGGCGAGTCTCTTTGACGTCACATTATATACAGTGAAGGGCGACACTACTGCAGAGTTAAATGCTCTTAAGTTAAAGCTGCTCCCTGGAGGGGGGGGGGCGTGCAAGGTCGGCCGGACTCCGGATCTCACCAGGGCGGGGGAGGGGTGCACGGACTGTCGGACTCCGCATCATACCAGGGCGGGGGACAGATGCAAGGACTGACGGACTCCGCTTCATACCAGGGCGGGGGAGGGGTGCAAGGACTGACGGACTCCGCTTCATACCAGGGCGGGGGAGGGGTGCAAGGACTGCCGGACTCCGCATCATACCAGGGCGGGGGAGGGGTGCAAGGACTGCCGGTCTCCGCATCTCACCAGGGAGGGGGGAGGGGTGCAAGGACTGCCGGTCTCCGCATCTCACCAGGGCTGGGGCAACACACAGATACCTCAGTGCTGGGATCGATTTAAGGGTTTTAAAAATGTTTGTGATACATCGGAAAATGTTCGCCTTTCAATTGAATATGATGAAGATGAATTAAAGTTTAAAAAGTTGTGAAGAGGTCTTCACTGGTACTGCGGATAGTGCGTCGAGCAGCAGAAGTTAAGATCAGGGATCCTGAGGGTAGACCCCTGTCCCAGGCCTCGCGGACACTCACCGGTGCAGATAATTTGTCTCCAAGACTGAGTGCTGGCGACGGCCGGAAGCAACGAGCAGCCGTTCTCTGGTCATCTCAAAGGGAACCGCATCCACCCGAATTCAGTTTCTTCTCGGGGCTCCCACGGATCCTATGAGCGGGAGGGGCCCAGGGTGGCTGTTTGTTGGATCGGCCGATGGTTTCTCACCAGGGCTTCGTTATCGGCTCAGGATGCAGCGGGTCACGGATCGGCGATCCCATGATGAGTGTGTGGTTCCGCTGCTCGGTTGCCTCGCCTGCTCCTTGCCAGGCTGCTTCTTGTTACCCCCGGGTTTTGAACTGTGATCAACTGTGGGGGCGGCCCTTCTGCTGGAGTTACTGCATTGAAAGATCACTACGCAGAGCAGGACGACGGGGGGCAGAGCAGGACGACGGGGGGCAGAGCAGGACGACGGGGGGCAGAGCAGGACGACGGAGCTGCGGGCGGAGGGAAGGGGGGGGGCAGAGCAGGACGACGGAGCTGCGGGCAGAGTGAGGGGGGGGCAGAGCAGGACGAAGGAGCTGCGGGCGGAGGGATGGGGGAGGGGGACGGAGCTGCGTGCGGAGGGAAGGACAGAGCTGGGCGGAGGGAAGGGGGGACGAGCAGAGCAGCTCAGAGCAGCTCTGGAAACCACCACCGTCTTTCTCCGAGGCAAAGCAGAAATGCCTCGGAGAAAGCATGGTCATTTTCGCATTTGGGGGCGTGTTTTGCTGTTCTGAGTGACGGACAACGTCACTGTCTAAAGAACGCAAAAAATCACGCCCCCAAATCCGAAAAGGACGGGGCTACATTGGAGTGACTGATCTCTCCTCCAATGGCTGGCCTCCGTTTAGGAAGCCAGCCAATTGAGAAGAGGTCAAGTACAGAGGCGGGTTCAAGCTCCGTACTCAAAATCATTAATTCTCTGACCGGAAGCTGGCAAGCCAGCTTTTCCGGTCCGAGACCTAAAAAGGTCTCACGTCAAGACCACCTTTGAGTGTCCCAAGAAGGAAAATCAGAATAAAAGAGAAACCAGAGAGATTACACCACAGACATTATTGTTTCTTTATTGATGTAGACCCTGCTCCAAAAACAGAAATGAACTCATAAATATTTCGAAGTGAGGAAATAGTAAATACGTTTTTTGTGCCTTATGTGCAGGCTGCCAAAGAAAGGGAAGATGCCTTCGAGCCCCAAGGACCAATACAGTCAGAGAAAAGGTCTTGAGTTTAAACGACCCCTGGATGGCACTGATTGCTATAAAAAGAGAAAGACGCCTTGTAGCTCTTTGCACCTTTTCAGGTCATAAGAGTTGTATATTTTTTACACAATAGATATGAATGAAAAACAGCGGTTTTTATAAATATGTAACGTTTTTATTTTTAATTAACAGCCTTGAAAAAGTGTCGGCTTTGTGTATTAAGCTGGTGACCTGTGTTTCAACAGAATCTGGATTGTCTGAAAATTAAAGTCTGCAAGATGGGCAGACTGACATTAGTATATCTGTGTGGTGCTCCGGATTGTTCAATATCTGTTTGAATACGGAATCCTTGTTTTTTTCATATATTTATATACACTATTGAGGTGGCACAGGGGCGGCTCTAGGCTCATGGCGGCCCTGGGCAGGGAGCAGGGGCGGCTCTAGGCTCATGGCGGTCCTGGGCAGGGAACGTAGGTAGGGGGCCCCGGAAGAGGGGGTCCCAGGCGGGGCAAAGCGCTGAGGCCAGTGAAGAGGGGGGGGGTCAGGGTGTATGAAGTGGAACAGAGCCGGAGGCCGCCAAATCCCAGCCAGGGGCCGCCACACAAATATGTATCCATCCTCACAGGGCTTTAAGTGGGCCGGGTCTCAAGGGGTCTGAGCACCGGCAGTTTTTTAAAGAGGGCCTCGAAACGGGTCTCTATCGGGCTCTGTTTTCAGCCCTGGCACATGCGGTCGGTTTTTATTCCTAACTGCAGTGACAGTAGTTTGCTGTCACTGCAGTCTGGAAAAAAGTGCCAGGGCTCAAAACAGCACAATAGAGACCCGTTTCGAGACAGCAAGCACATCGATGTGCCCTTCTCACTAGTGGAGAAGTTACAGCATGACGTCATGCCAGGTGAGCGTTGTGGGAAATCCTTTAAAGAGTCATTTTCTCTCTGGATTTCCCTTCTCTTTCTGAAACACAAGAGCAGCAACATTGTGGTAGGGTCACCAGGGTTTAATTTCAAGCGTTTTCAATATTATATGTAACAAGCCATAGTTGCAGTTTATTTTTCTTATGCAACTAATAACCATTGATAAAGCCAATAGTCCTGACTTGTTGTAGGTTTGATGTTACTTGTTGTATCACATATCTGGATGCAATGACAGAAACAGAAAAATACAAGTCGGGCGGCACACTATGCTAAACACAGATTTTTAGCGTACGTTTTTTAAAGCCACGCCCCTATTTACATTGACCACGCCCCTTTGAGAGACCCCCCAGTTTTTTCATCCCACTTAAAGCCCTGCATCCTCAAAGGATTATTATATTAAGGATATATATTGTTGTGGCGGCCCCTGGGGTTTGGCGGCCCTGTGCAGGTGCACCGCTTGCACATACCTAAGGCCGCCCCTGGGTGGCCTAGTGTCGTCCATTTGAGCACACACTCATTTTGTATTACATGTACTCACCACAGATTGTATCCAGATGTGCAAGCACTCTGATATTACCACTGCCATCTCTGTCTCTGTTTCACTTTATTAAAGATATGAGGACATATGAAAACACAGAAGCAGGTAAATGAACAAAACAGACTCAGATACAACTGATTGTCACTTGCATTATAAAAAAACATTATAAAATAAGCAGTGTACTGTGAAAGTCACTAGGTACATTAAATAAATACAATCCAGATTCACAGCAACATCTGGCCAACTGGATAAAACTGCAAAAAAGAAAACACACTAAGACCAGGGGCTGACAGCCCAGTCAGATCATTCAGAGTGTAAAAGTACCAGAGGCTGCCAAGCACAACACAAGGCAAACATCTTACTTTGCGCTTCCGTGTAACTTGCTGTAATCCCAGGTCAGAATCCTGTCTCCTTCTTGATGTTTTCAGGCGGAGACCATCTATATCACTCTTCACCTTGACGCCTGTACATTCGAACCATTAATTTAGAAGGCAGGGTTCCATCCAGTGACAAACTTGGGAGGAGTTTGGTTTGATTCGTTATTATTCTTGAGCACGCCCTTTCTTCGTCAGCATTGCTGTGGGGCAACGTAAAAATAACTCCGGCTACATTTAAACGAAGGATGAACTTGCTTCCCTGAGTGACAGGAAAAGTGAAATCATCCCCGAGGGAATGACAAATTACATTCAGCCTGCAAGACACAACTTCATCAGTACCACAGTTTATGTTTACCTTCATTTATGTAAGCATGGGCGAATTTTGCGGATCTCGCGTTCGCGAATTTTGCGGATTTGCGGATTCGCAATCCGCAAAATCCGCGAATTCCCGCGAATTTGCGGATTTTTTTTTTTTTTGTGTTCGCCCGTGTTTCTGCCAGTTCGCGAGGGTTTTTACAATTTCGCAATTTGCGAACTTACCTGTCGGGTCGCAAGTTTTGCGAACTTGTTGTTTCTACATGTCCAGCCTGTTTGGGACACTCTTCTTCATCACTGCCACTCTCTGTCACCACTGCCACTCTCTGACTACTCATGCCACCCTCTGGCCCACCCATGCCACCCTCTGTTTCATCACCACACCCTCTGGTTGTCCAGTGTACATTATTTTCGGCAAAGCAAAGCACACCTTCCCTGCCTCAAGTGACCTGAATTAATTTGGGGCTGATTAATGTGTCACAGAATATTTTTTTAGCTGGCACCTGCTTCCTTAGTGCGCCCTGATTAGTGATCTTTTGCACTTGCTAAGTGCTTTCATTGTTGCAAAATTAGTTACAACACCTGCCCTGCCCCAACTGACAATAATGAATTAGGGGCTAATTAATGTGTCACTGAAAGAATTTAAAGTTCCAGCCTGGCACCTGCTTGTCTGCTCCTTTAGCTGTAAATCAGGACCTTTGTGGCATACAGTTAAGGTCAGAGCAGGGTCACACAATAGTTGCAAGCAGGCAACCGAATTCTGGAGGGCCCCCTCAGGAAGCAATACAAAGAATCGTTACAAATCATGAGGTTGACCTTTTGCACCTGCTCATTGCTTTTGCTTTTGCTGAAATCGTTTTGCGGTTTTTTTCGCGCTATTCGCGGGGCGCGGCGTCGTGCGAAACCGACCGCGGAAGCCGCCAATTCGTGCGAATGAGCATTTTATTTTTTTGCGGCTTGTTGTTTCGCGAGTTTTTTTGCAGTATTCGCGAGCCGCTTGCAGCGCAACACGCGAATTTACCCCAAGGTCGAGTACGGGCGCGGCCATTTTGTTTGCGTGACGTATTTCCGTTTCCACCCGCTATGTATAATCTCGCGCAGTAAGCGCATTGCGAGTAGAGGTTCGCACGAGATCGCGCGGGAAATCTAGAGGTTCGCACGAGATCGCGAGGAAAATCTCGCGCGAACTGACTTTCGCGCTCGGAAACGGGCGCCGGCCATCTTGTTTTTCATTCATTTCCTGTGTCTGGGCATGGTGTTTAATCCTCTTGATATCTTTCCCATCCTTTGCTTGTTTTCAGTTTTTTTTTTACGATTTTGCTTCTTATCTATCCCTCTCTTTTCCTAGCTGTATATTTTTGTCTTTTCTGCTATTTTTCTTTACTTTTAAACTACTTTTGTAAACTCTTTTCTTTTCTTCTTCCCTATCCTATTCTTTCTTAATTTTCTACTTCTTCCTACCTTACCTGCCCAGACCATGGTCAAGCCAGGCGCCGTGAAGCTGCCCAGGCACTTGAGGGCCGCAGCGGCGGCGGGGAGTAGTGCTGGACCCAGTGGCAGGACAGCAGGCGTGAGATCGAGGGGGGAGCAGGTGACGCGCCGGGAGATATTCAGCCCGGAGGAAGTGGGCGCGCTGGTCTACTTCGTCCAGCGCCGCCTGCCCAGGACCATCGCGGGAGGCGGCAGGATCGCGGCCGGCGGCTATAACATGCGGGAGCGCCGGAAGCGGTGGGAGAAGGTGTGCTGGGCCATATCCCACCTCTACGGGGTCCAGCGCACCTACAGCCAGGTCACCCATCGCTGGACGGACCTCCTGGACCGCGAGCGCGACCTGCTGGACCAGCTCGGCTTGGAGATCCCCGGCCTTGGTGAGTAGTAGTAGCCATTGGCATTTAATCACTCACTACTATGATGTTTTCTCCTGCTCTGTGTTGTTGTATTGCAAATATTTGTTTTTTACATGGAGCAAGCCAATAATGCCGCTGATGACGATTACATTGTAGTTAAATTATATTTCAAAATCTTCTGTGCATTTCAGGTGCACTGCTCTCCTTCTCAGTGGGGTTGCTACTATGCTTATTTGTTTTCTATTTCGTGGTCTCATTGGCCTGAGTAACTATTATGTATGAGTGTACTTAACAGAACTGCGTAATGCTAGACACTAGGGGGCAGATTACATTTACAAGCCCCTTGCGCCACGTTTACGTTGCCTTGCGTGACGCAACAGCGGCGTAAACGTGCCGCATCCCTGCAAGTCATTTACAGCATGACGCATCTAGGGAGATGCGTCACGTTATAAAGCCATGGGCCTGCACCACAATGGGTGCGTTCCTAGTACGCAGGGTGGGCGGTCCAGCGGCTGTGCGCCTCGCAAAATTGCCTGCGTGAAATCTACAAGATTTAACGCAGGCACTTCTGCGACGCTGCTACGTCAATTCAATTCCTTATGTCTGCTCGAAGCAGGCGAAAGGACTGACACAGCATGTAAAGTATTGGGTGGCCCTGAGCATTACTGGAGTTGCATTGCGTTGGCGACGTGACTCCAGCGATGCGCCGCTCTTACGTGACGAGATGCGTCACGCAAGTGCCTACCCTTGCGCCAGGGCGCGCCGCATTGTAAATGAGGCACATCTGCCGTGTCGCAAGGGTAGTTTTGCGTGACGCATTTGATCTGGCGCATCTCTGGAGATGCGCCAGAACGCGTAAGTAAGTATGCCCCTAAGGGGCAGAATTGCAATTACCGTCGCATCCCTGCAAAGTAGCAGGGATGCGCCATTAATTGTGCGGCCCGCTACCACCACCAAACATGGTGCGCCGTATTTGCAATGCGGCTCCCCATGGGCCCAAAACGTCACCGAAGCTTTACTGCTGGAGTTGCGTCGCAACGATGGCGCAGCTCCATCAATGCTCTGGGGTACCCTATCTCCCCAATGCTGGGTCAAGCCGTACGTCTGCTTCAAGCAGGTGCAGGGTTTGTGTGACGCATCATTGTCCTAAAGGTGACTGATTGATATTTTGTAGATTTCCCTCAGCCACTATTAGGATGTGTTCCAGCGCAGGAATGCCCTCCCTTGCGCCGGAACGCCCCCTGATGGCGCAGGGCTTTATAACGGGATGCATCTCCCAAATGCGTCACGTTGTTATAATATTATACGCCGCACCATGGCGCCCTTTTTTGTTTAGCTGCTGCGTCACAAAAGTCACGCAAGAACGGCGCAAAAGAGCCGCAAGGGCTTAAATCTGCCCCTTCCTTTGTAACCCTGACAATAAGAAAAATAGTGGCGGTGGATTGATAGTTTGACTATTTAAATGACTGGTAATGTAGCAGGCAACTGTTAGTGTTGTCACTGATCTGACTGAAATCACAATGGAGTTTGTCTGTCACTTTGCGTCTTGCCTGCGGACTGCTGCCTGCCAGTCCTAGGTGAACGTTTCAGTACTTTGTTTAGTGAGTTACGTGACTTTCGAAGTCACAGGTCCGCAAATAAATAAAAAGTAACCATAATCAATATAATTTCGCGGAAATATTTTGTTATTGTTCTTTTGAAATGTTTGATTTGGTTGACATTGACAAGCAACAATCATCCATGTTTTCTGTTCTTTCTTTCATGTTGTACGTCAGCTCCCCCCAGGGGCGAGAGGAGGACACAGGAGCAGCAGGCGGCGGATGCTGTTCATCAACAGGGCCAGGATCGGGCAGGCGAGGGCTCCTCTGCTGGCCCCAGTAAGTTTTCATTTTAGACTAGTACCTATTTTTCCTAGCGTTCCTCATTTGAATTTTTTCAAAATTGTCTTTGCTCTTCTTGTAGACTGTATCTAAATTCTTATCCTGCCTCTACTATGACTCCCTGTGGTATTACTAGATTATTCTTATTAGTCTGTCTGTGTAGCTAACTAAGATTGCACGGTTGGCGAAACTCCCATGATTCTAGTCAGCAATAGCTCTATCAACTTAGTGCAGTCCTCTGGGATTGTCCATAATGTCTTTTGAAGTGTTCTATCTGGACTCATGCTTGCAAAAATTGCAAAACCTTTCGTTCAGTCACTCTAGTCTGGAGGACCAAAAAACACAGATTGTATTTAAATTTAAAAGCTTTATTAAATGTAAACACATTTATTAAAATGAAGTCACAATAAAACTAAACGTTTAACTGATAATGGAAAAGTGGTTAGTGCTGACGATTAATTGAAGACATTTCTTGTGGTCGAGCCGAGCTCTCACCTGGTTTCAACTTGATCTTGTTGTTAGAAGTCCATCTTCTGTCTGTGTGGAGAAAAATGGTGCGTGTTAAAAAATCAGCCTTCATCAGTTGTGCCAAAAAGTGCAGCAAGACAACCTTCCCTGGAAAAAGGGACATTTTTTTTAACTTTAACGTAGACAGTCACAAATTACATTGTTTTCACATGTCTTCATTCCTAGACCAAATACTAGTGAGTGCTTTATTCTAAGATTCTTAAATGTACTTTGTAGGTGGAACATCTGGTGGCGGGGCCAGTGTGGTGGTGGTGCTCGACACGGAGGCGGAGGGCAATTCATCATCAGGGGAGGAGGCGGCGGCGGCGGCTGTGAGAGTTGAGACGGTGGTGGCGGCCAGAGGTAAGCTCTTATATATTCCTTACTTATTGAGATTGAAGACTAGCTGGGAAGGCAAGAATATGAGATGCATGGCTGGGTGAATGATGAAGCAATGATGGGTGGAAGGACAACAGCCTGGGTGGGTGACACAGAAACTGTATGTGTCCATATACCTGGATCATGCTACTATCTGACTCTTAGATAGCATATGTGTATCTAGAGCAGGGGTACTCATAGTACGGCCCGCGGGCCGGTGGTGGCCCGGCAAGCCTTCCTTGGCGGTGCGCAGACCTTGCAGACAATCACTGCTCCCCCGGCCCCCACAGAGCAGAGGCTTTTTTGTATTTCACCTGTTAGCGCCCCTGCATCTCCACTCTGACAATCACTGCTCCCCCGGCCCCCACAGAGCAGAGTGGAGATGCAAGGCCACAAAGAGGTGAAATAGAACAAAGCCTCTGCTCTGTGGGGCCGGGCAAGCAGTGATTGTCAGGGTGGAGAAGCAGGGGCGCTAAAACAAACAAAGCCTCAATAATATGTTAATGGTCTTTTAAAGACCTGTTAAGTACTTTGGTGTTGTTGTCTGTGTGTGCGCGTTGAGGAAGCGGTCTCAACCCGGGCTGAAGGCTGACACAGATAGACACACACACAGTGAGATGACAGAGGGAGAGGGAGGGCAGGAGGGAGAGAGAGATGGAGGGAGGGCAGGAGGGACAGCAGGAGGGAGAGAGATGTATGTAAATGCTGGGTCTGGTGGCTCAGTGGATGAGGGCATCTGCTGCAGGGACCTGTGTGCAACCTCATGGTCACAAGTTATCGTTTTGCTTTAGCCCCGCCCCCTCTGACTCCGCCCCCACCAGTGCGGCCCTCGGCCACAAACTACACTGTAAATGTAGCCCCTGAGAGAAAGTTTGTGAGTACCCATGATCTAGAGAGAGTAGATGGTCAGTGGATGAACTAAGTGTAACTTTGAAGAGCATGTAACACTGCACCCGCACGTCCGTTCCAGTGTAGGAAAGGCAAGGAAAAGAACTTTTAATTTTGTCCAAATACTACCATAAGTAGTAGCAGTAGTTTGTATTGCAAGCACTGCATAGATCCGGTTATTATGGTGGCCACTCCCTACCTCTCTTAATAAGTTTAGTAGTACTCAGTCATTCATGTGTGGATGTATCACTGCCTGTCACTCAATAAAAAGCAAAGCACCTAAAGTCATCCCATATATAAGCAAAAACATCCCATGTGAAGTGATAGATAATCAGATTATTTATCTTCTTCAATTTTCCATTTCTAGTACTCATTTCCACTGTAGGGTGAAAGTTAAATTAATTAAGCAGTAGCCCTTGAGTTGTAACAGAGTATTCTCAGTGCCACCCGTAATAGAAAAGTAAGAGATTCACCACCTGCATGTACTGGACGGGTACAGTAACGCAACGGCAACGCAAGTCTAGGTCACTCCTCATGGCGTGCGTCTCTTTTTCTCGGGTGCAAGTTTACCGCGCTGGCATTATGCCGGCTTGCAGAAAATAACGTACCAATTTTCCAAAACAAGAGACAAGAAGAAGAATAAGACTGGTGTACTTTCATAGTCGACTCCAATGGAAGTCCACAGTGCTCATAGAATTTGTTCCTTAAACTCCCACTAATGTTAGAGCAAGGATGAAGAAGTGTGAGGTTAGATAGATACTGGCCTCAATAGTTATGTAATGCGCTTGCAAGTTGCTAGTTGTACTGCAGCACACATTTCTGCTGAATGATTGAGTTAATCTTAAAGAGCATTGGTTACAGACTATGTCTTTCTTTCTTCATATAGGTTCTCCTTCCAAACGAACAAGGAGGAAGGAGCTGGCTAGAGCGGCCCGGCAACGGAGAATCGAGGCCACTGTTGCGGAATATCGGCGGCTGGTGGCCCTGGAGGACGAGGAAAGTGTGCGGTCGACAACAACGACAACGTCGTCCTCCGTGGCCTCACCGGCTGCCACCGTGACCCAGCACAGTGGTCCACCGAGACTGAGCCGGGCTGCCAAAGGCAAACGCCACCGCCGAGCAGCAAGGCCAACAGCTGCTTCTCACAGGCCTTGCACCTGCAAGGCAGTGAAGGCACGCCTGCGCCGCACTACCCTGATGGTGTCCCGCCTTCAGCAGGAGCTCGCCTTGCTCCGCGAGGAACATGATGCCCTGGCCCAAAAAGTTAACAGCATCCACCCATAGTGTCCCTTGCCCCTTTTTTAGAGACTTTTGGGGGGTGGGAATTGGGAGTTGGGTTTTTGGGGACTTTTGAAGGACAATCGTTGGGGTTAGGGAGGGTCTTGCGGGAGATTATTTTGTTAGGGATATAAATATACTTTTTCAAACTTTATCTGAGCATACCTGTTTTTTACTGCTTGCCTGGTGGGTGGGGGTTTAACGTTGACTGTTTTCCTGAAAGTTTAGTTCCATTTTCTTCCTTTAAGTGTAAATGCCCAAATGTTTTCAACACTAAGTGCCTCTCACAGACTAAGTGAAGTGAATCCAAGAGTCCTAGGACTTTAGTAGTACTACCTTCAGGCTCTCGTCTCTCGTACTAATACTCCATTATACCCCCAAACCACCAAACGCTTATCTTACCTGTAATTTGTGTTTGAAAGTAGGGCTAGGCCCAGGGCTGGCTCCACGGGAAACACCGAATAACGTTGGCAATCTTGGTCGGATAAAATTTCCTCATAGCGGTGGTAGTAGTGGTGTGACACAGTGGCAGTTGCATGCCTATGAAAAAAAAGAAAATGAAATCTGGTTTGTCCTCCTGAGCAATTCAACGGTACAACTGAGAATATAGCAGGTGACAGAAGTACAGTAGAGCAGTGCCACATTGTAGCCTAACAAATGGTAAAGTATAACTACTAATTCGGTTGAAGTTCTTTCACATTAGCAATGGTTCTTTGTCAAGCAGAGTAAGAATATATCATCGACAACTGTGGAAAGAAAGAATGCGACAGTACAGGGCCTGTGTGGAATTATTGATAACTATATTCAACATAAGGTCTCTGTAGCCAGATACCCGAGAGCCTTGCTGGTCACTATAAATCCATTCACAACAACACTCAATGGGGTTGGTCTGGAAGGTGTCACGTTTACTCCCCGTGATCCAGTCGATGCAAATATGGTTCCACCTCCAAATGTCACCAACACCCAGAAGTGTAAACACAGGGTGTTCGAGGCATTAGGCGAGGGAGAAAAATAACAAACTAAAATAAAAAATGTGGGATGGGTAAAGGTAGGGTCAGCAGGGAAAGGATACCTGTAAGAGAAGACAAGACAGGCATCAGTGAAGTGATGTCCTAACATACAAGGGTACTCTCATATAGTCTCACTAAATAGTCTGCAAGTCTCCCGCCTACTCATGGGAAATGTAGTTTCATAGTACGGTAGGCGCTTAGGGGCTGCGTAACCTGACAGAAGGTATAGTAGATAGAAAAGGAGAAATTGCTTTTTTTCTAGGTGTCCCCTCACTCACCAGGGTTGCCCCTTGGTGACATGCTTCATCATTGGGGCCATCCCAGTCCTCTACGGCCTGGGGCGTGCTGCGACTTGCGAATTACGTAGGAGCACTTACAAATGACTATGTGTGGTGCAGATAGTGGAGTGGACTAAGTGATGTGTTAAGGGATCAATGTAGAAGCCGAGAGAGAGCAAAGAAATGCAGTCACAGTCAGAGAAAAAGGCAAGGGATACTGTATCTATGTGGTTGTAGTGGTCCTGTTGGAAGTGGTAAGTAAGTTGCCCGCAGAAAAAAAATCCTCCTATTAGCGGCACTCCTCCATTGCAGCCGACGCTTCGTCCACCGATGTTGGTCACCAGAAGACACCCTGTCCACTGCCTGCCTGATGCTGAATTGTGGCTCGCTACTGTGAAGCCTGACTCCATCCTTTTTTCCCCATTGCAGAGACTGAAACCCGGCCTGTAATTATTCAACGAAAAACAGGAAGTGATATAATATTACAACACCACTGATAAATAAATATAAGGTATGTAGGCTGTGGAGTGCAAAAAGTCACAATTTGTTTTTCCTAGTAGACAGACAGTACAATGTTTTTGAAAGTGCGTACTCTGAGTCACCTTTTGAAGGATAAGTAAGTATGGGCAAATTAATGTAGCGGATCTTGCCCCTCAAGCTAGGTGTACTGTAAACTGTGTTTTAGAACAAAAATAGATCTTCCTAGCAGTGCTCCCACCCAAAAAACGAGGCCTAGCAGAAAACTGGAGACAAAACTTACTTTGAAAGTAAAAGTAGGCCGAAGTACCCTAATTACCCATTACCCCCCGTGGATTGTATTCAAACCACTTGCAAGCAACCAAGCAAAAGTAGCCATAGCCAGCATCGCTCCAAGACTCGAAATCCCCCCCACTCAAACACATGCAATAGAAATACTGCTAACCCTAACGAACCCTAAGTTAAGAATAGTGGCAAAGGCTTTCTTTAACTATGCCAAATCCCCCCTTTCCCACCATGGATTTTGTTCAAATGACTTGCAACCAAAATTACACATTCTCACGAGTGCTCTAAGACCCCAGAACTCAGTTTGAAAAATCTAGAACACCCCGATACACATGCAATCCTGCTGCTAGGGCTAACCCTAACGAACCCTAAGTTACAAAAAGTGCCAAAACTAAAGGCTTTTCCGCGCGGATTTTGTCCCAACCACTTCTACCCGGTATTAGACCTTCCCAGGAATGCCCCAAGACCCGGCAACCCACCCGCCAAGAAGCATAACACCCCCAAACAGGCCAAAAGCAAAATCTCATACTTGCAATATTTCTGGGCCTTCGGTCCAAACGCGCTGCGTAGCTAGGCCATAAGTCGGGGTTGGCACGACGGATTTCCTGAAAAGCAAATGCAATCAAGATTAGAGTGTCCCAGCAGTGCTCCCAGACCACGAAACTCACCCGCAAACAGACGGAACCCCCCCTAAGAGCACCTCAAAGGCAAGCAAGTCATCAAAAACACAAAAAAAATTCCGCCTGGGATTTGGTCCAAAACACTTTTATCCGGTATTAGAGCTTCCCAGCAATGGCCCCAGAGCCGTCAACCCAGGAGAAAACGAGTAGAAGACCCCCAAACAGCCAAAGAGCAAAAGTACAAAAATGGGGACTTAGTCACTTTTTCACAAATTTCCCAAATCACTCCGCGCGCGCTCTGCAGCTAGGCCCTAAGTCCCCTCAGCCACCATGGATTTGCTTCAAACCTCTTGCAAAGTAAAGTATATATAGCCAGCAGTGCTCCCACACCACGAAACTCACCCGCAAACACCAGGAAGCCCCCCAAACAGGCCCCCGAAAACGCTACATAGAGCAAAATGTCAGAAATAGCCCAAAAAAAAATCGGCCTGGATTTTGTCCCAACCACTTCTACCCGGTATTAGACCTTCCCAGGAATGCCCCAAGACCCGGCAACCCACCCGCCAAGAAGCATAACACCCCCAAACAGGCCAAAAGCAAAATCTCATACTTGCAATATTTCTGGGCCTTCGGTCCAAACGCGCTGCGTAGCTAGGCCATAAGTCGGGGTTGGCACGACGGATTTCCTGAAAAGCAAATGCAATCAAGATTAGAGTGTCCCAGCAGTGCTCCCAGACCACGAAACTCACCCACAAACACCAGGAAGCCCCCCAAACAGGCCCCCGAAAACGCTACATAGAGCAAAATGTCAGAAATAGCCCAAAAAAAAAATCGGCCTGGATTTTGTCCCAACCACTTCTACCCGGTATTAGACCTTCCCAGGAATGCCCCAAGACCCGGCAACCCACCCGCCAAGAAGCATAACACCCCCAAACAGGCCAAAAGCAAAATCTCATACTTGCAATATTTCTGGGCCTTCGGTCCAAACGCGCTGCGTAGCTAGGCCATAAGTCGGGGTTGGCACGACGGATTTCCTGAAAAGCAAATGCAATCAAGATTAGAGTGTCCCAGCAGTGCTCCCAGACCACGAAACTCACCCACAAACACCAGGAAGCCCCCCAAACAGGCCCCCGAAAACGCTACATAGAGCAAAATGTCAGAAATAGCCCAAAAAAAAAATCGGCCTGGATTTTGTCCCAACCACTTCTACCCGGTATTAGACCTTCCCAGGAATGCCCCAAGACCCGGCAACCCACCCGCCAAGAAGCATAACACCCCCAAACAGGCCAAAAGCAAAATCTCATACTTGCAATATTTCTGGGCCTTCGGTCCAAACGCGCTGCGTAGCTAGGCCATAAGTCGGGGTTGGCACGACGGATTTCCTGAAAAGCAAATGCAATCAAGATTAGAGTGTCCCAGCAGTGCTCCCAGACCACGAAACTCACCCGCAAACAGACGGAACCCCCCCTAAGAGCACCTCAAAGGCAAGCAAGTCATCAAAAACACAAAAAAAATTCCGCCTGGGATTTGGTCCAAAACACTTTTATCCGGTATTAGAGCTTCCCAGCAATGGCCCCAGAGCCGTCAACCCAGGAGAAAACGAGTAGAAGACCCCCAAACAGCCAAAGAGCAAAAGTACAAAAATGGGGACTTAGTCACTTTTTCACAAATTTCCCAAATCACTCCGCGCGCGCTCTGCAGCTAGGCCCTAAGTCCCCTCAGCCACCATGGATTTGCTTCAAACCTCTTGCAAAGTAAAGTATATATAGCCAGCAGTGCTCCCACACCACGAAACTCACCCGCAAACACCAGGAAGCCCCCCAAACAGGCCCCCGAAAACGCTACATAGAGCAAAATGTCAGAAATAGCCCAAAAAAAAATCGGCCTGGATTTTGTCCCAACCACTTCTACCCGGTATTAGACCTTCCCAGGAATGCCCCAAGACCCGGCAACCCACCCGCCAAGAAGCATAACACCCCCAAACAGGCCAAAAGCAAAATCTCATACTTGCAATATTTCTGGGCCTTCGGTCCAAACGCGCTGCGTAGCTAGGCCATAAGTCGGGGTTGGCACGACGGATTTCCTGAAAAGCAAATGCAATCAAGATTAGAGTGTCCCAGCAGTGCTCCCAGACCACGAAACTCACCCGCAAACACCAGGAAGCCCCCCAAACAGGCCCCCGAAAACGCTACATAGAGCAAAATGTCAGAAATAGCCCAAAAAAAAATCGGCCTGGATTTTGTCCCAACCACTTCTACCCGGTATTAGACCTTCCCAGGAATGCCCCAAGACCCGGCAACCCACCCGCCAAGAAGCATAACACCCCCAAACAGGCCAAAAGCAAAATCTCATATTTGCAATATTTCTGGGCCTTCGGTCCAAACGCGCTGCGTAGCTAGGCCATAAGTCGGGGTTGGCACGACGGATTTCCTGAAAAGCAAATGCAATCAAGATTAGAGTGTCCCAGCAATGCTCTCAGACCATGAAACTCACCCACAAACAGACGGAACCCCCCCTAAGAGCACCTCAAAGGCAAGCAAGTCATCAAAAACACAAAAAAATTTCCGCCTCGGATTTGGCACAAACCACTTTTAGTGCTTCCCAGCAATGGCCCCAGACCCGTCAACTCACCTGCAAAGAGGTAGAACAACACCCCCACAAGTGCTGAGTCTTTCTTCATTGGGCGTAAACCAGCCCTCTGCTTTGATGGAAATAGGAGTCTGGAGGAGGAGGATAGAGGAGCATGTTCTTCTGAACTTGTGAACCTGAGGAATGCAGACTGCGGCACCTTCAAATAAATTAGCAAACAAGTGAAGACAGTTCTGCTGATGGGCTTGTCTTTGTGATAATCTGATTAAAGTTTGAATTATATTAACTGTGCACAACAAAGAAAGACAGACACACAGGAATAAAAGTGAATAAGGATGAAAAAGAAAGTTATTGATTCGTTGTCTCATTTTCAGGGCTCGAAGTCGGAATCACGGTCCAGGAATAAGAATAAGGCTTCGTCATCATACTCTGCGAATTCAGCCCGGGTGAGGTCAGTGCCACCTGACAGAGTAGAAATTCCCTCATCTATGGTGCTGGCCACCTCCTCTTCATCCGGCACGCTCTCTCGTACTCTTATATCTGGTGGTATGAGGTGCTGATTCATCTTGATCATTGTTAACCTCTCCACATTTTTGGGCGAGAGGCGGCTCCGTTTGGGAGTTACAATCCCACCAGCCGCACTGAAAACCCGTTCAGAAGACACACTTGCGAGTGGGCAAGACAAGTAGTTTAAAGCCAGGTTGGTGAGCTGTGGCCACAATTCTTTTTTCCCATGCCAATACGCCAATGGGTCAGAATTAACATAGACCTCTGTGGAGTCATTCAGATAGTCCTTCACCATCGACTCAAGGTCCTCCTCCAAGGTTCCTCCACTTTGCGTAGCTCTTGCTGTGCCTCTGGCCTTTTGAGAACCAAACCCACGCAGAGCTAGCCAATCCTCTTCAGCCTCCAATGTTTCTGCTGTCTTTCGTGCAGATGATGCGGTTGCCGGTGTCTTTAACGGCTGAGAGGTCACTTGTGCCACAGCCACAGGTGCAGAAGTGGATTGTTTTGACTGGGGATGGCCTGCTGATGTACTGCCATTTCCTTCAATTTCCAGCCGTTCTGTTTCAAACTTCTTGGCTGACAAGGCTAGCCAACGTTTGTACTTTGTAACATCTTCATCAGCAAAAGGAAAGAATGCTCTGCCTGCCAGCGCCTTTTTGTAGCGTGGATCCAGAATAGTAGCACAAATGTAATGCTGTTCTGAGTGGATCTTTTGAAGACGTTCATCACCTTGTAGGAGCTCTAATAATTGCTCAGCCAGAAGCAAAGAAGAGCCTTTCTTTTTGTCATCTTTTCGAAACACAGAACACACCTCCTTCAGTTGGTCCTCCAGCATGTACAACAATGGGATAGCTTTTCCCAAATTAGAGTCCTCCTTGCTGACTGCACGCGTGAAGACCTCAAAAGGACGAAGCATGCGTGTTAGGCTTTCAACTATGTTCCATTGCGGCCCACCCATCCTCAGCTCCTCTATACCCTCTTTCAAGAAATATTGATCGAGTTGCGTATACTGCTCATACAGACGCTCAAGCATGTAGAAGGTTGAGTTCCAACGTGTTACCACCTCCTGGATGAGTGCTTTCACTGGCATTTGACATTGATATAGCATGCTCCTCAGCTGCTTGCGGGCCTTAAAAGAATGCCTGAAATGCTTGCAAATTTTTCGGCAGTTCTCCAATACACTGTACGCTGCACTGAGTTTATTACCCAAGAATTTTTGGACAACCAGGTTTATACAGTGCGCCAAACACGGCACTCTGAAATAGTAACCGTCCCTCATGGCCTTAACTATATTGGAGCCATTGTCCGTGGAAACATAACCAACCTTGCGTTTTAGTGGGGACAGACAGTTAAGGACCTTTGTGTTAAAGACATCCAAAATGTTTTCTGCTGTGTGACGTTTCTCCAAACCAAACATGGCTAGTGTTGCATGTTTCCGAGCACCTTTAAAAACAATGTTAGTGTCAACACCTGAGTTTAGCTTTGCTTTAGCCCCTGAAAAAGAGACCCAGTGTGCAGTGATGCACATGTAATCAGCGCCTGCGCCACTGGTCCACATGTCTGTTGTCAGATGTATAGTGTGAACAGCACTCTTCTGCAAAGCTGCCCCAATCGCCTTCAGAACATCTTCATGTAGTGCTGGAACCGCAACTCGGGCAAAATAGAACCGGCTAGGAACCTTCCATTTAGGGCAGAGCACTGTCACTAATTCTAGAAAACCAACCCCTTCGACAAAAGAAAAAGGGAGAAGGTCCAGAGCTAGCATTTTAGCCAGCTTAGTGTTATACAGACGGGTCATTGGGTGGTTGCGTTCATATTGCGCTTCTGTAAACAACATCTTTTTAATGTTGCCCTGGACCAATGATTTACGGGATGATGATCTCTTCGACCCAGTTACGCTCGCTGATGAACTTTTCCGCATTGATGTCTCACTCTCTCCCACACTCTTAGTGTGGCTCCCATGGGGTGTGCTGCTGACATGGGAACTGGGTGTAAGTGAAGTGTTTGGATCGTCTTCTTCTACCTCCTCGTCATCAGCAGATGACAAATCAACGTTTTCATTACGTGCAATTCCGGCTTTCTTGACCGCCTCTAGGTGCGGAAACCATTCGACAGGGTGCCTTCTCTCAAGATGACCTCTCTGGCCTCCGGTACCATAGTTAGAACCAAGCTTACCACGACTATATCGAAGCTTACAAAGGCTACAAATGGCTACGTTTTCCTTTTTTGGGCAAACACTAAAGAAGTCCCAAACTGGAGACTTGAAATGTCTTCGGGGGCCGCCGCCGGAGGAGGCGTCGATACTGGTGGTGGTGGTCCTGCTGCTAATGACAGATGAAGTGGAGGATGTGGATTGCCGAACTTCAGTACGTTTTGCACTTTCACCACCACGAATTGAGGTCGAGGACGAGGTGGGTACCTTCTTGCGAGGAAGAAATATGGAAGCGGTAGGTTTTGGTGTACTACTTAACTCCAAATCTAATGATTCCATTTCCATTGCCTCCTCGCCGACATCATCATCACGCTCAGCAGCTTCTCGGGATAGGGTCAAAATGTCTCTTTGCTGCATGCCCGGTGGGGCTGCAGTGACCTTTGTGATGACTGCCTCGTCGTCATCGTGAGAGGCTTCATCACCAGCAGTATCTGTCACTTCTTGTTGAGCCTCATCACACTCCATAGGTTTGAGTTTTTGGACGACCTTCCTTTTACGCTTAGGTACCGGTGGCAGATCATGGTGTGCCTCTGCCTCACTGTCAGACCGCAGTTGTCGTGGTTCCCAAGACAGATCACTTGCATCAGAACGAGGTGGGCTTGAAGAAGATGTAGACACCCCCCTTGATCTTTTCCTTGCTAGGGATGTGGAAGACAATGAATGATCATCAGGAGGAGTGGCTTCCAATGATACCTCAGCTTCATTGTCGATTTCCAAATGTGCCCCTACTTCGGGAGGAACAACTATTGTGGGCACTTGTGAACGTCCATGCACCTTTGCTTGCGCATCTCCTTTTGCTGCCTCTCCTTCCACATGTACTTGGGCGTGTACTTGCACATGGTGTTGTTGTTGCGGCTGTGGTTGTTCAACACTTGTCAGATGAGTTACAACAACCTGTGTTGATTCAGGGACATTGCTGCTACTTTCTTGCGATGAGCCAACATCACTGGTCGATGGTGATTGGAGAAGTACACTGACTGCCTCTGAAGCACTCAAGGGCTTTGACTTAAGTTGGCGTGGTGGTGGAGGCACTGAACCCAATGGAGCAGGGGTGCTGCTCTCAGGTTGGTCCCCAGCAGATCCTGCTGCTGCAGGCGTACTTTTTTTTTGCTCCCAAAAAAAGTGGTGGGTGGCACACCAGCCTCCTTGGTAACTTGCTTCTTCTGCTCCTTACTAGCAACTTTCTTGCTAGAGGAGCTACGGAGACCTTTCTTTGGGGCCATCTTCTTCAGAGCAGGTCAGACAGCAGGCCGCAGTTGCACGAATTGTAGAGTTGTCTGAGGCCAGACGTGACGTCGCGTGACGTTATGCTGCACACACACACCGCTGCAGGACTTCTTCCTGGCACTGGTGGTTCTCTTGAGTCTTGTGCACCTAAAAAAAATGGAAGACAGAGGAACATCAGTTCAGTTATAGAGCACAAAAAAATCGAAAAACACTGCAAAATCAGCACAATCCCAATACATCCATGCCCTCCATAATGTTTAAATTCAAGACAACCCACAGAAAGACTAGGCCCATGCAAGACTCACTACCCCTGGGCATAAATAAAGGTTGAAAAGTAGGCAAAATGGTTGGAGGCCTAACAACAAAGCCTGCATTCAAAATGGCCACTTGCCTGCCAAGCACATGGCCAGTGCCTGTAGCTGCACTCAAAATGGCCACCAGCCACATGGCATGTCCCTCCCCATGAACACCCCCAAAAATCGAAAAACACTGCAAAATCAGCACAATCCCATTCCATCCATGATGTTTAAATTCAAGACAGCCCACAGAAAGACTAGGCCCCATGTACCACTCACTACCCCTGGTCAAGGCCCCAACAACAGGTCAAAAATCGAAAAACACAAAATTTTACAAAAAAAAAAATCGAAAAACACAGAAAAATCAGCACAATCCCAATTCATCTATGGCCTCCATGATGTTTAAATTCAAGACAACCCACAGAAATACTAGGCCCATGCAAGACTCACTACCCCTGGCATAAATAAAGGTTGAAAAGTAGGCAAAATGGTTGGAGGCCTAACAACAAAGCCTGCATTCAAAATGGCCACTTGCCTGCCAGCACATGGCAAGTGCCTGTAGCTGCACTCAAAATGGCCACCAGCCACATGGCATGTCCCTCCCCATGAACACCCCCAAAAATCGAAAAACACTGCAAAATCAGCACAATCCCATTCCATCCATGATGTTTAAATTCAAGACAGCCCACAGAAAGACTAGGCCCCATGTACCACTCACTACCCCTGGTCAAGGCCCCAACAACAGGTCAAAAATCGAAAAACACAAAATTTTACAAAAAAAAAAATCGAAAAACACAGAAAAATCAGCACAATCCCAATTCATCTATGGCCTCCATGATGTTTAAATTCAAGACAACCCACAGAAATACTAGGCCCATGCAAGACTCACTACCCCTGGCATAAATAAAGGTTGAAAAGTAGGCAAAATGGTTGGAGGCCTAACAACAAAGCCTGCATTCAAAATGGCCACTTGCCTGCCAGCACATGGCAAGTGCCTGTAGCTGCACTCAAAATGGCCACCAGCCACATGGCATGTCCCTCCCCATGAACACCCCCAAAAATCGAAAAACACTGCAAAATCAGCACAATCCCATTCCATCCATGATGTTTAAATTCAAGACAGCCCACAGAAAGACTAGGCCCCATGCACCACTCACTACCCCTGGTCAAGGCCCCAACAACAGGTCAAAAATCGAAAAACACAAAATTTTACAAAAAAAAAAATTCGAAAAACACAGAAAAATCAGCACAATCCCAATTCATCTATGGCCTCCATGATGTTTAAATTCAAGACAACCCACAGAAATACTAGGCCCATGCAAGACTCACTACCCCTGGCATAAATAAAGGTTGAAAAGTAGGCAAAATGGTTGGAGGCCTAACAACAAAGCCTGCATTCAAAATGGCCACTTGCCTGCCAGCACATGGCAAGTGCCTGTAGCTGCACTCAAAATGGCCACCAGCCACATGGCATGTCCCTCCCCATGAACACCCCCAAAAATCGAAAAACACTGCAAAATCAGCACAATCCCATTCCATCCATGGCCTCCATGATGTTTAAATTCAAGACAACCCACAGAAATACTAGGCCCATGCAAGACTCACTACCCCGGGCATAAATAAAGGTTGAAAAGTAGGCAAAATGGTTGGAGGCCTAACAACAAAGCCTGCATTCAAAATGGCCACTTGCCTGCCAGCACATGGCCAGTGCCTGTAGCTGCACTCAAAATGGCCACCAGCCACATGGCATGTCCCTCCCCATGAACACCCCCAAAAATCGAAAAACACTGCAAAATCAGCACAATCCCATTCCATCCATGATGTTTAAATTCAAGACAGCCCACAGAAAGACTAGGCCCCATGCACCACTCACTACCCCTGGTCAAGGCCCCAACAACAGGTCAAAAATCGAAAAACACTAAATTTTACAAAAAAAAAAATTCGAAAAACACAGAAAAATCAGCACAATCCCAATTCATCTATGGCCTCCATGATGTTTAAATTCAAGACAACCCACAGAAATACTAGGCCCATGCAAGACTCACTACCCCTGGCATAAATAAAGGTTGAAAAGTAGGCAAAATGGTTGGAGGCCTAACAACAAAGCCTGCATTCAAAATGGCCACTTGCCTGCCAGCACATGGCAAGTGCCTGTAGCTGCACTCAAAATGGCCACCAGCCACATGGCATGTCCCTCCCCATGAACACCCCCAAAAATCGAAAAACACTGCAAAATCAGCACAATCCCATTCCATCCATGGCCTCCATGATGTTTAAATTCAAGACAACCCACAGAAATACTAGGCCCATGCAAGACTCACTACCCCTGGCATAAATAAAGGTTGAAAAGTAGGCAAAATGGTTGGAGGCCTAACAACAAAGCCTGCATTCAAAATGGCCACTTGCCTGCCAGCACATGGCCAGTGCCTGTAGCTGCACTCAAAATGGCCACCAGCCACATGGCATGTCCCTCCCCATGAACACCCCCAAAAATCGAAAAACACTGCAAAATCAGCACAATCCCATTCCATCCATGATGTTTAAATTCAAGACAGCCCACAGAAAGACTAGGCCCCATGCACCACTCACTACCCCTGGTCAAGGCCCCAACAACAGGTCAAAAATCGAAAAACACAAAATTTTACAAAAAAAAAAAATCGAAAAACACAGAAAAATCAGCACAATCCCAATTCATCTATGGCCTCCATGATGTTTAAATTCAAGACAACCCACAGAAAGAATCAGTCCACCCACCACTGAGTACCCCTGGGAAAAGGCCCCAAAACAGCCCAAAAATCGAAAATCCCAAAATTTTAGTTGCAGCAACTGTAATGCCCCAAACAAACTTACTTGTAAAATTTCTAATCCAACAGTGATCCAAAGAAAGTCAAAAAGGCCTCAAATCCAAAGATCCAGCAGCATCCACAAAAGGTAATCCTTCCAGGTCCACATCCGAATGAAAAGTGACCAGGAGATGGACAAAGCACTGGGAGGAGCCTGCTGAACAGGAACAGGAAGTTGAAGACTATGGGGCACTTCCTTCCTCCCACCCCCCTGCCCCCCTCCCCAAAATGGACTCCTCGCTAAAAAAGTGCAGGCAAATGTCAAACTAAGGAGTTATTCACATAAAAATCATCATTTCTAGAAGGTTTATGCTGCTTGCTGGTGGATTTCTTGTGCAGAATTGCAAATTTATATTTTCGCGCGCCGCATCTCAAATCTCGCAATTTGCGAAGTACCGCGAGACGTGATCTCGCCGTACTCGCGTTGACAAACTCTCGCTGGCAAGCCGCGATGACGTAATCGCGCTCGCCAATTCCCGCGGGATCACACAGCAAGATCCAAAATGGCGCAGCACTCGCAAACTATCGAAAAAAACAACTCGGCAAACGATGATAAACGCCGCGCGCCGCAAAAATTGTATCACCAACGCCGCGCGCCGCCAAAAAAATCCGCTGCGTGCGAATTTGCGGATTTTGCGGGAAATCCGCAAATCTCGCGGATTGCGGATTTCCCGAAAATCCGCAAAATCCGCGAGCGGAACGGATTTTCCGCCCACGCTTACATTTATGTTGGTAGCAGCAGTTCTCTGGAGTTTCTGGATACGTCCTAAAGATTGGTTTGTTGGTATTGTGCAAATTCTTGTACTGAGCAAAGTAGGTCATGGTTGGTAAACTTTAGTAGACCACTAACCGTTCCACCAAGAGCAGCAGACTATCAATGCTTTCATGACATTTCTTGAGGATCGGACTGAACATTATGTTTAGGAACAGACATCTAGCATTGAAGCGAGAGCTCCAAGGCCTTCAGCCCGCATCCCACGGCTGCCAATGCGCCTGCGCTGGATAAACATGCGACTCAACTCAAAGCTGACAACATAAAACCCAGGCGGCAGCAGAGTGGTGGTGGCATAAGGACATACAATGGGATGGACGCACTATTTGTCAACACATTTCAAAGCGTGTCGCCTGATTGAGGTCCCTCAGATGGCTCTGCTTGCCTCGGGACAGGTTGAGTTTACCTCCATGGTCCTGCGCCCCAGATCTCTTCTCGATAGGGTCCTTTGGCTCGCATCAGCCTTTCCCTTTTTGGAGCTCATAGCTGAGTCCAGGGGTCACTGCCATGAATATCAGACATTATTAGGACAAAACAGGGAGCGAAGGAAACTAAAATATCTCCAACAGGCTGGCAAGGATGAAGCATGCGTCAGCCAATCGGTGAAGGTCTTAGTAAATCTCCCCTCCAGCAGGTGTCCCCTCCTCACTGCTAGCGTCGAGGGCTTCTAGTTCTCATTTGTCCCCAGGCCCTCCACAATTTCTTGAAGTCAGAAACACTGTCTTTCACTGTTCACCACTACCTGGCACTGACAATATCCCTCATTTATTAGACACTAGCAGCCCGTCCCGACGTTGTCCGGGTATGAATTGCGGCCGGCTAGTAGTATATTGTTTTGTAGGATTTTGTTTTGATAGCATTTCTTATCTGTGACAGGCCTGTGAAACGCTCCCATTCACAGTGCACTGCTGATGCACTTAAGAGTGCGCGTTCAGTAGTGTGTGACCTCGAGTTTCCCTACTTTATCTTTCCTTGCAATATTATATAGCACGAACTCGACAACATGGCATGAGCACAATTTACATTACAGATGAACACATTCATTTGTGGTAGGCACGGGGAGACAAAGCGATTTGCCTGGAATCACAGGATGTTGAGCTGATGCCGAGATTCGAACGTAGCTCCCCAGCTCTAAAGTTCGCAATTCTAGAACTTGTGGCGGGAGGTGTGTCTAAAAGTGTATGTCGGTGCTGGCCATCAATGAGAGAGACCTGTGCATTTTTCAAATCGGTGGTGAAAAAATATGAGTATGTTGCTGGAGATGTGGGCCGCCGTGCCACCAATGTACTTACCGGGGGAGGGTAAACACCCATTATTCCGCAACTTTCTTTCCGCATACCATCACTCAGCATACTTTCATTTCGAAACTACCATGACTCCGCAATGCCATTATAATGCATGGCACTACATTTTATATGCTTTTACCATGCATAAATTTACAACGAAATTTGTTGTAAATGCATAAATGGTAAAAGCATGTTTTTTTTAAATGTTTGGATACGGTAAGTATGGGTATAGGGGTATATGTTTTGGGGTATTGAGGTATATGTTTTGGGGTATTTTGGTATTTTAAGGGTTCAGATATAGTTTTGGGTTATGGGGTACAGGGGTATTTTTAGGGTTCAGGGCTAGGTTTGGGTTTTGGGGTACAGGGGTATTTTTAGGGTTATGGGGTAGGTTTGGGTTTTGAGGTACAGGGGTATTTATAGGGCTCAGGGCTAGGTTTGGGTTTTGGGGTACAGGGGTATTTTTAGGGTTTAGGGATAGGTTTGGGTTTTGGGGTACAGGGTATATTTATAGGGTTAAGATGGGTTAGTGTTTAAGGGTGTTGGGGATTTTAAGGAGTAACCCTCCGCCCCCTTCGTAAGACCTTCAAATGGATCCCCCTCGAACACCGAAAAACAGTCACTCACGCCCTGGTCACCAGCAGACTCGACTACGGCAATGCACTCTACGCCGGAATAAACAAAAACCTCATCCGCAAGCTACAGAACATCCAGAACGCCGCCGCAAGACTGGTCCTCAACCTGCCAAAACACTGCCACATCTCCCAGCACCTGCGCACACTCCACTGGCTCCCCATCGAGGCGAGAATCACCTTTAAGATGCTCACCCACGCACACAAGGCCCTCCACGGCACCGGACCAGCATACCTGAACAGCCGACTCAAATTCCATGCACCCCAAAGGACCCTACGATCAGCCCAGCTTTCCTACGCCGTGGTCCCTCGCACTAGAAAGACCAGATCTGGAGGCCGCTCCTTCTCCTTGCTAGCGGCCAAAGCATGGAACGCCCTTCCGCTCCACCTCAGACAGACAACATCGCTCCCCATCTTCGCAAGAAACCTCAAAACCTGGCTCTTCGACAGACCCCCTCCTTGATGGAATGGAACCTGCACCCCCCCTTCCCCCCCCCCCCCCACCCCTAGCGCCTTGAGACCCTCACGGGTGAGTAGTCGCGCTCTAACAAACTCCTGATTGATTGATTGAAGGGTGGGTTATGAATATGGGGTGCAGGGGTATTTAAAGGGAGCAGGGTGGGATTAGCACACGATACGAGACATGGCATGAAGGGCAGAACGTACCACACCCCCCCAGCGTTTGTGACGCCCCCAGCACACGCCCACAGCACAATGCAGAAACGCCCACAAGGGACTACTTTGCTGGCACGGTTCTTTTACCTTTTAAATGTATATGGTGGGCGTCTGCATAGCCTATGTCCTTCTGCTGCAACTGCCCTTTCCAACGCTGTATTGGGTGTTGTGATTGGTGCTGTGGTTCCTGAGATTACCCGCCTCAAAGGTTTGGGCTCTCTCTTTATTATATTAGTATAGATTAAACTTATTCGCAATTCACACCACGGATCTGCTCTATCCTCTGGAGATACGGATGGTGCCCCCTCGTCAGTAGCACTGAGGCTGTACCCGTGGGACACTACTAATCCCAAAAACAAAACATCAAAGTTTAGGACTCCAGGCCCCTCTGGGAAGCCCTTGCCTCTCTTCTGCTCTGCAGTCAGCACTGAGTGGTCGTGTTCAGTGTAATCCTCAAATCTTCCTGAGGCCACCTGTGCTGTGAGGTGAACTACAAACATCTTGAACAAGCCCACACAGTTGAATTTAGTTGCCCAGAAGGAATTAATGTTTTAAACACACTCATAGAATGCATGATCGCACTAAGAATGCGCTTAACATTCCAATGTGATGCCAGCAAATAGATTTCAAGTATGTGACCATTGGCGACATGGGAAACAAAGTGAACAAAGCACAGGGTGTAAAAAGGTGCAGGAAAAGTCACAGTCTGAGCTGGGTTGTTGTGGCCCCGGGCACCATCCCCCCACTTCTCAGGTCCCACTGGGCCCTGGCTGGGCAGCAGTGCCCAAGGGCCAAAGAGGAAGCTTGAATGGCACAGTCAGGGAAATAAAACCACAGGATGGTGATTCATCTGGCCTCTGTACAGCGTTACTTTGCACAGAATGGGACCTACTCACAAAGGTAAAGCTACAAGTGCAGATTTACTCCCGGTACATTTACTCTTACACTTTTGAGTAACTTTACTACTTTTAACTATTCACCATTTCCAAGTGTAAAGTTACTCTAAGTGTAAAACTACATGTCCTCACACTCTGAAGTGTGGGGGGGGGGAGTCAGTAAAGTTTCTACTTGTATTGACTTCGCAACATATTTATTAAACTTTCAAAAAATCTGAAAAATATATATTTAGGTTAAACATTAATGTTAATTAATTCAGTATATGTATTTTAGATGTAGGACAATACAAAAGTTACAGCAGTAATTACTTAATGTTAATTTAAAATGTAATAGTTTTGAATTTAATGTATGAAAATAACATTATGTTTCTGAAGTTTAAATTAAAAAACATCCACTTAAAGTTAAAAAAATGTGTTTTATTATGTATTAATAATTATTCACAGTTATGTATAAAACAAAATAAAGTAATTGATTTTTTAAAATAAATGTTTATGTTTCATTATTTTCTATATTTTACAACATTTAATAAATCATCTTTTATTTACAGACTTTTATAAACATTAAATAAAATGAATTTATCATTTAAAATTATTTTAACAATAGGGTTTTAAGTCCCTACCTCCATTATTCTCAATGGGACAGTGCTGCAGTACCAGTGTTTGACCAAGTGTTTTGCTGGACTCTCCATCTCTGAGCCGAAGTACATTTATGCCTGTTTTGGGTCCTTGTTACTGTTAGGTCGGGCCTCCCTGACAGGACAACCATCTGGTTGCAAAGACCTACTGTTATCTAGAGTGGGCTTAAAGTCCGCTCACTGCTTTATTGTCACTCTCATTTCCTTGCTTCTTACTCAAAGGCTATCCCTGTCCATCTTGTGTTTGTCCCTCCCCTGGAGCATATACTCTTTACTTGTGTCCTCCCACTACTCACTTTAGGGTACAATTTTTTTCTTTTTGACTAAGCGCAATGTGTGTACATGTGACCACAAATGCCCACTCCTCCACACAGAGCTTTAAGTGGGATGAAAAAAGTGTGGCATAAATACGTAAACTATACTTCTGTGATTCCTATAGTGTACTGCATGATCAAGAAATTCTTCCTTTCTTTGAGCTTTCTGTTATTGGTTCACGATACATAACACAACAACTGACATACACCTAAATCCAGTCAGGACTATTGGCTTTGTCAATGGCTGTTAGCTGTTTATGATAAATGAGTAACAACAGTGCTTTTGTTGTTACTAATTATTATTGAAAATGTTTATATTCTGAGAATATGAGACTGAAATAAACATTGCAGAGTCCTGTAAAAGGGGTAGTGGGGGGGCGTGGCCAAGATGGCGGAGTAGGAGGACGTGTTCTCCCGGAGCTCCCGTACCCGTCCAGGCCCTAAGCCCTTAAACAAGCTTATTCTCCCCCCTCAACCGCCTGAAAGTGCTGGGAGAGCAAGGAGAGCTACCGGGTCACCATTGGCCTGAGACCCAGCCCCGCTGATACCCGGAGCGCCGTGCGCCGTGAGCTCGGACGCCGGAATCCCGGGCCTGGGAGGAGGTGATAGCCGGAAGCCGGGGCTCGACTGGGAGTGGCGCTGGACCCAGAGCTTCTGGAGGCCCGTGGTGGAGCTGAGTGGGGAGACGTTTGCGGCGCTGCAGCAGAGAGTGCTCGTGCCCGAGGAGAAGCCAAGCCGAGCCCCGAGTGCGACACCCCGCCCCTGGAGGCCGGTCGTGAAGTAACTGGAGGCCGCGGCTGCGGCCCGGACCGGAAAGGGTCGGGGCCTGGAGTTGCGGAGAGGCGGCTTCGGCAGCAGGGGCAGGATCCCGAAACACAGCAACGAGTCCCGACACCGGGAGGCCCCGGGGCCCACTCCTGATAACCCGGTCCAGGGGTATCGTGCGGTACTCCCGAGACCCGGTGCGGAGGAGACCTACGGCCGTGGTGTGGTCGAGCAACACGAGTGACCCGGTGGCGGCACGGATCCTTCCCGGAGGCGCCGTAAGAGGTGAGGAGGAGGCCGGTGGGACAAGGGAGCGCGCCAGGACCCCAGGGACGGTGGTTAGGACCTCCGAAGACTGCCTGCGAGTAGCGCATCGCATACCGGAAGCGACTGCGGCCTACCGCGAGGAAGCCCGAACCGGACAGCGGGAACCTGCCGAGGAGGGGTAGGGGGCACAATCAGAGAACTCGAGCTTGGGGCCCCCTCTGAGAGTCTCCACAACGCCGGAGCGGGACACGATCGAAGGGGCGGTGAGAGACGCTAACCCGAGCCCTGGAGACCGATGGGAAGGTTCACTAGACCCGGACCGCAGGGCAAGTTACGCATAATGCTCTCCGGTGTCTGGGTGCCCACCAATGAACGCTCTAGCGGTATAGCCTGAGAGGGAACAGGAGGATTGGTGCGAAACCGGACAAAGATGCTGCGTGGTGGTTGCCTGGGACGAGGGTAAAGTATCGGAATAAGGACCTCCGTTGACCAGCTGGAGACCTGGGCCCAAAGACAGTGCGTGCGACCTGGCGCAGATAGGCTGGAGCTGGAGCCGAAAGTCTCCACAGCCCCCCACGCCTGGAGCTCGGGGCACGGTGGGCTACGTTCAGTGGGGACACCGATTGGCCGTCTTAGACCTGGATGAAGGTGAAAGAGTACTGATCATCTGGCTGAACACGGTACACCGCAGTTTGGGACGACCGTCTCCGCCCGGAAGTGAGGGTCGGGATGGGTACTGTGTGCGTTGGTTGGTCGAAGCGGTTCAGGTGCGGAGCAGTGGGCCTGCAGACAAAATGGCCGGACAGAAGGGCAGCAAAAGGAATGACCGCACGCTCCCAGAGATGCTTGGCAGATCCCAGGTCAGGGGAGACAGGAATCCACCATCACCGGGCTTGGCTGGTGGCTCACAATCAGCGGGAACAGGAGAGCCTCCGGTCACCAGGTCCTTTTTAGAATCCCTTTTTGGCACATTGCGGGACGACTTCCAGGCCTTGAAACAAGAGGTGGCAGGAAAAGTACGTGAAATACGCAGGGAAGTGGATGGCTTGGGTGAGAGGGTGGCCACGGTGGAAAGCTCCACGCAGCGACAAGACGAAGAAATTACACACTTACAGCAGGAGATACTGCGCCTCAGAGATCAGCACCTAGACCTTCAATTGCACAATGAGGACTTGGAGAACAGGTCTCGAAGAAATAACATAAGGGTCCGGGGAGTACCATCCTCGGAGGAGAACACGGACATTGCCAATTACTTGCGGGAGCTCTTCCGAGACATACTGGGTGAGGCAGCGGACTTTCCCATAAGGATAGACAGGGCGCACAGGGTGGGACCGCCACAGCGAGCAACAGGCCCGCCACCGGGCATACTGGCCTTCCTCCCCGATTTCCCGCTGAAAGAAAGGATCATGGCTGAGGCGCGGAAGAAACAATCATTAACATTCCTTGGTCACCCGGTAGCCTTATATCAGGACCTTTCCGCAATCACACTTCAAAAGCTTAAAGCATTCAAGATAGCTACGGACTTCCTGCGGCAGCATGAAACGCCCTACTCATGGGACATCCCTTCCGCCTAATCTTCAGGTGGAATGGCAAAACACACCAATTGCGGTCCCTCCAGGACACGTGTGAAGTATTAGGGATCACCGCGGAAGAAGAGGAATCTCCCACACCACGGAGAAGACGCGCCACCGACAAAGGATGGCGGAGGGTCGCAAGGTGCAGGACACCGTCTGTATCACGGAGGCCGGGCTCACCCACTATCAGAGCCGAGATGGCTAATGCCATCCAAACTGTTTCCAGAGACTTAGCGGTTGATGGTGGTGTCGCACTGACCGCGTAAAACGGCTCCAGGGGGAGGACGACATTGCATTGCTGTTGTGGCTGGCTTGGGGTGTGGAGGGGGGGGAGGCAGAGGGAAGGATGCGTGTGGCTGGATGTCCACTAAGGTATCATACCACAGACTTGTCCAGTAGGGACTCGACTGGGACTATTAGTACCAGGATTCTGGGGGGTTTGGAGAGGGAGGAGGGGAGTTGGGGAGTTGGGGGTTGGGGGACCAGGGAGTTGGGGGGGGAGTTCGGGGAAGTCCCGTCCAGCGCTCTTGTTGCATCTGCACCGCCCTGTCGGGGCTCTCAGGTCAGTTTGGCTGACGGTTTATTGCTCGGTGACCCTGATCCACCGCTTTTGCAACATTGTCATGCTCATGTATGGCGGACCTCAAAGTTGTGACCCTAAACGTCAAGAGGCTTAACAATCCTACGAAGAGAAAAGTGATCCTGTCATTGCTAGAGGGCACGCAAACAGACATCTGTCTTCTCCAGGAGACTCACTTACTAGCACGTGACTGCCATAGGTTGCGGTCCCGCCACTTCCCCACACAGTTCTTCTCATCCAACACTACTAAAACAGCTGGGGTAGCGATCCTTGTGTCCAAATCCTTTAGGGGGGAAGTGTTGCACAAATTCACAGAACAGAAAGGGAGACTCCTCGCCTATAGGTTCAAACTGGGGGCCTTGCCGTTTACTATTGGGACAATCTACAGCCCGAACGAGCATCAGGAGCGCTTCCTTCACTCTGCATTAGTGGACGTCACGGCGTCACCTGACAGACACATTATCCTAGGAGGGAACTTGAACATGGTGTTTGATTTGTCTGTGGATAGGTTGGCTCAGTGTCACCCGCAAACTGGGGAATTGTCGCAAACAGGGAAAACACAACTGGCTGACTTGGATCTTCATGATCTTTGGCGTCGGCTTCATCCCTTAGATAGGGACTACTACTACTCACATGCCCACAAGACATATGCCAGACTGGACTATTTGACGGTCACCGGTCCGGTCCGCGATCTAGCCACGGCGTCTGACATAGGTGTCCTCTCTCTCTCGGATCACGCGCCGGTTTCTGGGACCTTTGCTCTCCCGTCGGACCCGGCTCGTCGCGGGGTCTGGCGCCTTCGAGACGCTCTCCTGCACAAAAAGACGGTAGTGAAACGCAAACTAGAGTCAGTGGGGGACTTTCAGTCGCATAATGATAACTCCGACACTCAATTGGCGACCCAATGGGCAGCACTTAAGGCAGTACTGAGGGGAGAGTTCATTGCGATCTCTTCGGCAGAAAACAAAGATAGGCGGCTGAAACGGGAAGAACTAACGTAAAATGTCAGGGAACTTGAACAGGTACACCGCCGCACCGGGGCCCCCAGGATTTGGCGGCAGCTAAAGGCAGCGAGGAAACTCCTGTCGACCCTGGACTCGGACAGAGCGGAATACGCGGCGTTACATCTGAAACATGCTTATTACACGGGAGGTGACCGATGCGGTCGTTTATTGGCGAACAAACTCAGGGTTGCGCACCAATGTCGTCGGGTAAAGGAAATTGCGGTTGGTGCCGGGCTGACAGTCACCGACGACTCTGAAATAGCTGATGCCTTCCTCCATTTCTACTCTGAACTGTACGCGGAGGAGAGTTCGCGGATGCCGGAACCGGATGCTTATTTGGACACCGTGATCCTCTCATCCCTAGCACCAACGCAAGCGGAGTATTTAGAACGAGAGATACGGATCGAGGAGGTTATTGCCGCCATCTCTAGACTTAAGCATGGGAAAGCCCCGGGCCCAGACGGCTATACCACTCTTTTTTACAGAACGTTCAGCACCACATTGGCGCCCATTTTAACCAAGCTGTTTAACTCCTTCTCCACCCCTGGGGCAATTCCACCAGATCTCTTACAAGCCACGGTGTCGATCATACCTAAGCCGGGGAAGGACAGGGCTCAGTGCAGCTCATACCGGCCGATCTCCCTCTTAAATGTTGACCTCAAAATCTACACAGGGATCCTTGCAACGAGATTGGGGCAGGACCTCCCAGGTTTAGTTGAGCCGGACCAGGCCGGCTTTGTGCCTGGCAGACAGACCGTAGATAATACCAAGAGAGTAGTTCACATTTTGAAAAAGGCCTCCCGGATCCCTGGAGAGAGGATGTTACTGTCGGTCGATGCTGAAAAAGCGTTTGATCGAGTGCACTGGCCATATCTAGAACGGGTGATGGAGAGAATGGGCATAGGGGAGAAATTTCGGTCTATGGTGTTTAATTGCTACAAGTTTCCGTCGGCAGCGGTGCGAGTCAACGGCTGTAGCTCTAAGCGGTTTACCATCGAACGCGGCACAAGACAGGGGTGCCCGCTGTCCCCTCTCCTCTTCGCTCTTTACATGGAGCCCTTTGCCCAGAGAGTGCGACAGAACCCAGATGGGATGGGTGTGAGAATGGGGGGTTATGTCCACACAGCCAGCCTTTATGCGGATGACGTGATTCTAACACTGGAGGACCCGAGACGGGCTTTGCCCGCGTGTATTGACGAACTCGAGGCCTTCTCGTGGGTGGCGGGATTTAGGATGAACATGGGGAAGTCTACCACGCTGGACGTCTCCCTGACGCCCGCAACGAGACGGGAGTTGCAGGGGCTTTTTACCATGCATTGGTCACAACACCAAGTACAGTACTTTGGTATCTTGCTGGCACCCACACTGCAGGCGATGGTGACTGTTAATTATGCGGCTCTGAGCAAGAAGATCAAGGAGGAACTGGGGAGATGGAGCAAGGGCACAATATCCTGGCTGGGCAGGATAGCGGCGATCAAGATGACAGTCTTACCCCAGATTCTGTACTTATTCCGAGCTTTGCCGCTACAACCCCCCAGGGGCTGGATTCAGCATACGCACGCAGGCAGAAGTGTCCCGCTTTGTTTGGCAAGGCCATAAACCCCGGATGAAGCGGACCCTGACTACCTTAGCGCCGGAGTCGGGGGGACTGGGCATCCCAGACCTTCACAAATATTTTCAGGCGTCACAGTTGCGGTACCTGGTTGAGTGGAGCAGGTGGGAGTCAGACAAGCACTGGCTATTCCAGGACCAGGCGGTTGCGGGGCGCCCTTTATAGGAAGTACCGTTCCTGCGTAGATCACACTGCCCTCCGAACCTATACGCATCTTATGTCAAAGGGGTCCCGCTGAAAATATGGGATGCTACCAACAAGCTCTTTGATCTCACCACGTTCTCCTCTCCGTTCACACCTATTGTGGACAACCCAGACTTTACACCGGGGATGGAACCGGGAGCCTTTACGCACTGGCGGACAAATGGTTACAGGGCACTCTTTCACCTGTATGGACAGAGGGGGTCCTTCCCTTTCAGAGCCTCAAAGAGAGCTATCAGATGGCCGAAACAGATAGAGTGCGATATTGGCAGGTACGACATTGGGCCCTACAGCCACAAGTGAGGGAGTCGGCAGACAGGAAACTGCTACCATATGAGAAATGGCTGGTGACGCGCTCGTCGGACGCTAAACTCATTACAGATCTCTATAAAATGTTACAGCCCCCTCCTTCCCACTTTTATATCCCTGGCAGAGAGCGATGGAGTAGGGAATCGGGTAGGACACTTAGCCATTGGGAATGGGATCAGATTTCGTATCGAGCGAGACACTCCGCCTATCACGTCGGCCTTACCGAAACATTTACCAAGGTATCTACTTATTGGTTACAAAAATAATAACTGTGGGTCTAGAGAAACTCAAAACTCTGTGTTCACAAAATATCGTGTCCACTACTTGATACGCTTGGACCTATCACTCTGTGGTACGAAGTCCCATCAGTTACACAATCTGGACCGCCCTGTATGTCATCATTTGGGTCAGTCTCAGCAAGTGGTATGTCCACAGCGTACAGTCAGTACACTCAAATACAGGCCTCCCCGTACAGTGCAGATGCCTGACTGGGGTACCGACAGTTAGATCAGTGCCCCTGAGCTGTGGCCAGGCGAGGACCGGCGCCGGTCTCTCATACTCTAGCTTCTACTAAACAGGAGCATTGAGAAGGCCTAACCAGGTGATATCCTGTATGTTTGTTTGATTTATGTAACACACACACTCACTATTTGCAGCAGTAGCAGAATTTAACCTTTGGTCCTGAAGATGCAGGTGATGCACACAGTATCTGTAACTGCAGAAACATGTCGACCTTTATATAACAGGCAGTAGATATTTGTTTGAACTACTGTTATTTTGCACTCCACGTTTTTAATCTTGGAAGTGGTTTGCTCCTCATTAAAGTCATTTTTGCACCCACTATCCATTTTTAATCACTCACTTTCACTTATCTTTTGTGCACTGCTTTTCAGTTACCTGTATTTGAGTGTACTGACTGTACGCTGTGGACATACCACTTGCTGAGACTGACCCAAATGATGACATACAGGGCGGTCCAGATTGTGTAACTGATGGGACTTCGTACCACAGAGTGATAGGTCCAAGCATATCAAGTAGTGGACACGATATTTTGTGAACACAGAGTTTTGAGTTTCTTTAGACCCACAGTTATTATTTTTAGGTTTCGCCTACCGTCCCACTGCGTAAGCAGTGGGTGGGCGGAGCCGAAATCTTTTGTTAGTAGTAGGGGGGCCTGAACACGCCCCTCTTCTCCATTGGCTGGCCTCGTAAATGCTGGCCAGCCATTGGAGGAGAGGAGCGTCACTGAGTTCAGGGCCCGCCTTGACGCGATTCGGGGGCGTTTCTGGGTCTTTTTTTAAGTCCCGCCCTCTCCTCTTCCCATTGGCTGGAATTTTACCTTCCAGCCAATGGGAAGGGGAGAGCACGCCCCCGAATCCCTACAGGACGCTGTGCTTTCCGAGCAGCGTCTACCGAGGCCATGCGGTAAGCCTCTGCCCCCCTGTTAGTGCCGTTATTTTTTCGTTTGGCGGTTATTTTCAACCCCCATTCTTTTCCTTCGGTTGGTAAATCGCAAAATAGTGCACCAAAGTCATCAATTATACCAAAATGCACACTCGTGAGATTTTAACCAACATAATATACAAGTATGTATGGTAAGGCAGAAACTTAAACAAGAAGCGAATCTTTCGTTGCATTCAGTAATAGCGCGTGATATGCTTTCAAACCCGGTAAAATAAGCAACTTGATTCTGGATAAAATCTCAGAATGGCACTGTCACCGGACCTAATGTATGTAGTTGAAAGTGAAATGAACATCGTCTAAAATGGCGGCGCTGCTTTCCCCTCGCGTAGTGATTCTGCTGTTCGACGATGACAAGAGGAGTTACTTGCTGGTCGTCTGGATGTGGAAGCAGAGGCCACTGTGAAGTGCAGCGTCGAGGAGACTGTGGAGAGAGGGCGTTACTCAGCAGGGTGGTACTACTGGCAGGGAGAGGGGTGCGTCCACCATCTACCGGGCAAGGGACTGAGCTCAAGAAAAGCAGGTAGCTGGCAGGTTTTGTAGGTTTATCAGGAAGGAGACAGGCACCTTCTTGGAGCTGAACGCTCCAGCCATGTGCAGTGGGGCAAAAAAAGACGCCTTGTAGGTCGCAGTTCATCTGAGCAATTGTGGACATCTCACTTAATTTAAGGCTAAGGGAAACATCGGCGTACGTGTTTTTTTTTTTTAAAACAAACATCATACCGTTTCCCACTTTTAAAGGCGAGTGTAGTTATATCACAAACCTAAGCCTAGCATATACATACTCAGATCAATGCCAACGCCGCAGTTGGCATTGATCTGATCTGACTTGTTTTCAAAATGTTCTCGGAGGAGACCCCCGGAACCCCCATAAGTGGTTCGGGCTCGTTCTATCGCCACAGTGCAGTATTTACGCCCTACCACTTTCAAATGTCTCCAGCCGCCCCTGTTTGACACCGTCACAGAGTCTCACGGGAGCACAATTCTAGATGTGTGTTTTCAAAGCAGTGAAATCCTAGTTCGCGTTCTCATCCACAGCTGTGAGCTATTTTTTATGCCGTCTCCCGTTAGTCAATACTCATCCCCCCTCCTCTGTGGTATATCCTTATGCGTAGTCTGATCTGTATTGATCGCTGGAGGGTGTTCCCCGTCATTCAGTCCCACTTGGCACGCTTCTTTCCCCAGTCTCCCCTCCCCCACGCTCTCAGTGAGTCTTTGACAGTCAGTCCTAATGCTCTCGTTTGCCAGCCTGCTTCTTCTGGGTCTACTCTGCGTGGTGTTTCCCGGCCTCTCCTTCCGCCTCTTGGATTTGGTAATGTTTACCGGCCGACATTCGGGAGAACATGTGGCTTAACGGCAAGAGTTGCCGACTTTGAAGCTGCGGAACCAGGTTCGAGTCTAGCGGGAGGCTCAAGCAGCCTGTGATTTTGAGCAACTCACTTAATCACCCCGTGTCTTAAATGAAGTGTCCGTCTGTAATGCAAATGGTGCTCATGTGTGTATCATCGCTGTGATACCGTCGTGGCGAGTTCGCGCTATAGAAAACTGCAAAAAGAAAAAAAAACAACAATAGAATATTAAGCCTGACACACATCATTCTAAAAGAGGAAGGATTGAGAATTTTAAAAAAATAGTCGAGATAATGTGTTTGCCTCGTTGATTTCTCCTGAAAGAGAGGCGGAAGCAGCCAAAAGAAAGCCGGGTTTTCGCGTAAATTCGGGGATCTCCCGCCGTAATCGGGTCCTTTGGCATTAATTGTGGTGTTGCGCTCTAGTCTACGAGCGTGAACGCGATGACGCGTCACGCGCGCATGCGCAGTAGGCAGCGGAGGAAAGGCGCGAAGCGAGAGATTGGAGTTAGCGACCGGAGCAAGAGCTGGATAGACGCTTGGCGCTCTATGTGATTTAGAGTAAATGTGTTGTTTAAATAAAGCCTACTACAAGCACTGGAAGTCTCTGAGCACTGTGTGGGGGCAAAGTAACATCATTACAGTGGCGACGAGGACTGGGATCACCCCACTGTCTCCACACAGCCTGCCTGGAAGTCGACCCCCTGAACATCAGCAGACCATCCCGAGCTAAGAGAACTTAGCGTAGGAAGCAGTGCCAGCATCGGAACATAGAGCGCGGCAGTAGCACTCTACCAGCACCGGAGCCTGAGGAGTGCCCTTCCTCCCTACAACTCGGCAGAGGTACCAGTCACAGACACCATACAAGGTCAGTGCTGTCCCGGAGTGCGAGGGGTACATCAGCCAGTACCCTGGCAACCAAAGAGAAAGCCCAGGATCCAGAGGAGGGCGAGCAGTCTCCCAACCTCCCTCGAGGAACTGCGGACAACACCCCAGGCAGCCCCAGAGGCCAAGGAGAAGTTGCAGGGGGATCAGAATCCCCCAGTGCACCAAACAGCCCCAGAGCCCAAGCAGAGGCACCCAAGGACGAGCCCAAGATGGCCAACCAATCATCTGCCTTGATGGCTCCCATCCCCTTCCTGCCCAGACCAGGCGAGCCCCAAATGAAGTGGGAGGACTGGAGGGAGTACTTCAAAAATTACATAGAGGCCCTAGAGGACGAGAATGGAGAACCATACCCGTAGCTAGAAAAAAGAGGTTGTTGCTCCACAACCTAGGCCCGGAAGGCGTGCGAGTGTTTGCCAACATCGTGCCCAAGGAACGTGATGCGACAGAAGACGACGTCTTCATGAACGCGCTGGAGGACCTAGATAATCACTTCCGACCAGCAGTTTGTGTGTCCATAGACCGGTACAATTTCCAGCAAAGGAAACAGGAAACGGGGGAATCAATAGACGACTACGTAGCAGCATTGCGACGTCTGGCCATCACATGCAAGTATGGAACACTTCAAGATGAGTATATTAGGGACCAGATAGTCATGCACACAACCAATAAATCAGTCCAAGACAAGCTGTGGGCACAGAGTGAGGCATCACTCAAGGACGTCATAGCCATGGTGAAGAAGGCGGAGATGTCAAAGCGCTGTGCAGACGCAGCCAAGCGAGAAAGCGCGCAGAAACAGATGGTCAATAAGATCGACGAGGCCTCAACCACACACAAGCAAAAGGGGCCATACGGAGACCAGAAGCAAGAATCCAGATGGGCAGGGAAGCAAACGGGATCGGGACAACCTTCCACGGACAGCAAGTTCGCATGCTACAGGTGCGGGAGTACGGGCCACTCGGCACAGGACAAACGTTGCCCGGCGTTTCGCGCCAGATGCGCGTTCTGTGGCCTGGTCGGCCATTTTGAGAAAGTATGCCGCAAAAAGGGGAAGAGGTCCACAGTAAAGTGCGTAGAGCCTGCACCGTCAGAAGTCGGGACAGAGGATGATCTAGAAGATGGCGACATGGTCCTGTGTGTAGAAGGTCAAGTGCTGGAGGTAACAGGAAAACGCACGGACAAGCCACGCACGGACATGTTCATTGGAGGGCTGAAAGTGTATGTTGCCATTGACTCCGGCTCCCCTTGGACTATAGTGCAGCGGTCTATATGGGAAGGGGACTTCGTACCCGTGTTAGGACCAAATCTACAACCGCCTGACATACGTCCCATCTCCTACACCGAAAACGCCATTCCCATACTAGGCTTTCGTCCTTTGAAGTTTGAATTTAGAGGAAGATCAGCAACCTGCAAGTTATATGTGGCAGAAAGAGGCCCCTCTGTACTCGGCTGGAGAGATGCGGGAGATTTGGGAATCAAATTAGATCCTGGCGGCAAAGAACAAATCCTACTAACAGAGGAACTTCAAACAACAAACAGTGAGTAGTTGAAACATGCCTACCCCAAAGTCTTTGATGGTACAGTAGGAAAATTGGACAAGTTCGTCCACAAGATAATACTCAAAGAGGGTGCGAAACCTGTGTCCCACAAGGTCAGGAATATCCCCATATCCACAAAGGAGGCTGTGCAACAAGAACTCCAGAGACTGGAACGACAAGGCATTATCGAGCCAATAGACAGTTCAGAGTGGTTGGCCCCCTTAGTCGTAGCCAAGAAACCCAATGGCAAGGTCCGTTTATGTGTGGATCTTCGCGAACTCAATAAGTGTCTCATTGTGGAAAAGTTCCCTCTGCCCAGGATTGAGGAAATGTTAGCGAGAACAAAAGGAGTCACCTGGTTCTCCACTATTGATCTCACATCGGCGTACCACCAGATTGACCTGCATCCCACAAGCAGAAGATACACCTCATTCATCACACCCTTTGGGTGCTATCAGTTCCGCTGCATGCCATTTGGCCTGGCATCTGCAGCCGCGGTCTTCCAAAAGTTGATGCATCGCCTGTTCAAAGATATACCTGGAGTCCAGTATTTCCAGGACGACATCCTGATAATGGGATCTAACCAGGAAGACCACGACAGAAAACTGTCCAAGGTGCTCACTGTACTACAAGACAAAGGCCTCACGGCTGAATGGAGCAAGTGCAAGATAGGGATGTCATCGGTCACTTACTTGGGGCACGAGATTGGGAGTCACGGCATATCCCCCAAAGGGCAGAACGTGAGAGCCATCAATGAAGCCAGAGCCCCGAGCACCAAAGAAGAAGTACGGTCGTTTCTTGGAATGGCCGAGTACTATGGTAAATTTGTGAGACACTTTGAGACTAAAACACACAGACTGCGCCTGCTCATCAGGGACAAATCAAAATTCGAGTGGGATACAGAAGCACAAAGTGAATTTGAATGCGTGAAAAAAGACATCAGTGAGGCAGTACCCTTGCAGGGCTATGACCCCTCCGGCAGCACCATCCTAACCACGGATGCCAGTGACAAAGGCCTTGGAGCAGCACTGGCACAAGAAAGGGCAGACGGCACCGTCGAGACTGTCAGCTTTGCATCACGTGCTTTGTCGCCCACAGAACAGAGATATAGCGTCATTGAGAAAGAAATGCTGGCGGTCACGTGGGCTATGAGCAAATTCAGGCAATTCATCTGGGGCACCAGGTTCAAACTCCAAACCAACCACAAGCCATTGGTCAAGGTCCTAACGTCTTCGGGCCACGAAACCGCTACCCCACGCATTGCAAAAATAACACTCAAATTACTGGACTACACTTACGATGTTGAATACTTGCCGGGAACACAGAACAAAGTGGCAGACTACCTAAGTAGAGCTTCTGCCATGGAAGACGCCCCAGCATCCTCACCGGACATGGACGAGATGGTGGCAGACATGGTCGACAATGAGATGACGATAAGCAGGCAAGAGTGGGCAGCAGCATACGCACAAGACCGAGAGAAGTCAGAAGTCAAGCAATACCTCACATCAGGGTGGCCGGACAAACGGAAGCTCAAAGCGGAGCTGAGGAAGTTCTATGAAATACGAGAAGAATTATCGCTGAGCGACTCTGGAGTCTTCCTGTACAGAGGGGAGAGGGTCATACCACCGGAAACCCTAATACCAGCATTATTGAAACAACTGCATGAAGGACATCTGGGCATCGTAAAGACTAAAGCCCGAGTGAAACAAACGTATTGGTGGCCAGGCATGGGTAGCCAGATAGAAAGGCAGGTAAGAGAATGTGAACAGTGCCAAGGAGCTGATAAAATACTCCGACCCCTCAGACCTGCATTAGGAAAATTTGATCGTCCCCAGAACCCTTGGGAAGATATAGCAATTGACATCCTGGGACCAGTGCTCGACAACAGAGGAATAAACAAATACTTGTGTGTAGTCATTGACAAGTACTCTAAGTGGCCGGAGATAGACGTGCTAGAATCCATGGACACAGACACTGTATTAAAGTTCTTAACCTCCCTGTTCTTGAGGGAAGGTATACCGAAAACGATACTGAGTGACAATGGACCCCAGTTCGTCTCAGACAAGTGGACTAGATTCATGATGAGGAACGGGATCAAATCGAAACATACAGCAATCTACCACCCAGCTTGTAACGGCCAGGTGGAGCGGTTCAACCGCATACTTATGGGTTCAATACAAGCAGCCATCATGCAAGGGAAAGACTGGGAAGCAGAAGTGCAGAGCATGCTATGGGCGTACAGGATCACCCCAACTGTAATGGGGTATAGCCCATTCCAAATCCTGAGAGGCCGATTCCCCTTCACCAGGGACAATGTGGTGTGGAGAGAAAAAACCGTGACCAGTAAATGGTCCCCAGCAGTGGTGCAGCACAACCTGGAAAAGGCTCAAAAAGTGTATGCAGCTCATTACAACAGGCGGCACAACGCCCAAGAAGTCTTGCTGGAGGAGGGAGAATGGGTCAGAGTCAAACTTCCTACCCTGCAAAAGAAAGGAGAAAGCAAGTATAGCCAACCCTTACAAGTCAAGGAGGTGCGAGGCAGAGCTGCCCTACTCAGCGATGGCAAGGTGTGGTCCCAAGACCGCATGGGGAGAGTCAACAGGATCGTAAGGTGGCCTAAACTCGAGGAGGAGGAGATACATATCGGAGGAGAAGAAGAGACACCCATAAGTGGGGAAGTCAAGAGAGAAACATTAGAAGAGACAGACGAAGGAGGAGAAGGAGAAGCACAGACAGCAGAGGCAGCGGGAAGCAACTCCATCCCAGCTACAGATGGAGAGAGGAGAGATCAGAGAGACACTGAGAGTCTTCCTTGCGGAAGCGACGGTGAGGAGAGTAACCTGGTAAGGCGCACCCGCATGGGCAGAACAGTTACCCTGCCTTCTCGATATAAAGACTATGACATGAGCGGACATTAGAGATGGACTCTAGTACTGTTTATATTGAGTGTGTCAAAGGGGGGAGATATGTGGTGTTGCGCTCTAGTCTACGAGCGTGAACGCGATGACGCGTCACGCTGTAGATGGAGCGAGGCACGCGCGCATGCGCAGTAGGCAGCGGAGGAAAGGCGCGAAGCGAGAGATTGGAGTTAGCGACCGGAGCAAGAGCTGGATAGACGCTCGGCGCTCTATGTGATTTAGAGTAAATGTGTTGTTTAAATAAAGCCTACTACAAGCACTGGAAGTCTCTGAGCACTGTGTGGGGGCAAAGTAACATCATTACATTAATGAGCCAGGATGGAGTTGGCGCTTCCTCCTCGGGAGCCGGGGACGTTTGCAGTGACCCCCCTCCCCCCCCCCCCTCCTCCTCCAGGCTCGCGCCTGCACATGCTTGATAAGAGTCATTAAAAGCTTGAGGCAAACCATCTGAAGACCAAGTCAAGTCAGTGCTTGCTCTGCCAGGTATATGTGCCACTGAAAAAAAATGCTTTTCCATCCAGCAGAGAACCTAAACTATGTCCCTGGATTCTACCGAACGACCCCAGAGATGCAAACAAATTGTTTGAATAAAAGTGGCTCGCCTTTTATTCCCCTAAACCGTGCTGCATTTTGAAGGCAAAATCTTTTTTTATAAAGAAACTCACCAATTCATAGCAGAGATACTTATTACAATTAGCAGCACAGGCTTCAATGATCCAAACAAATCGAACACTGAAACATGAGCAGGGACACTAGAATTCCAGAGAACGGCAGAGGAGGGCCAAATTAAAGGACAGGGTTGACTAAATTATGCAGCAAGAAATGGAAAAATATATGGTCTGGTGCGGCATATTTTGTGTTAGTAGCATCTCATTATTTTACCTGCCCTCCAACTTAAGTGGTACAGGGGGGCGGCTCTGTTTCGCTCTCTGGGGCGGGCTGGTTCCTGCCTGTGAGAAACCGCCCCTTGGTGAAGCCTGTGGCCAAGGGCCTGGCTTCTGATATCCCCTGTACAATGGCGGGGGTGGGTTTGTTGCCTTTCCACCCATCCACATGTGCTCTGCAGTGGCCAGTGAGGGAGCCTCTTCGAGAGACCTAGATTGCCTGAGGGCAGGCTATAGACGCTTATATGAAACATCCAATATCAAGCTTCATGGCACGTTTGTTATCGTGGGCAGCATTTGGTTGGATTCCTCTAGGCTCCCTAGTGCTGCACCGCTTGTTTTACAATGTCTCCTAGCTCTTTATTAACCTCTCTCCGTCCTTCCTTCCCTCCTTCTCTATCACTCCCCTTCCCGCTCTTTATTTTCCCTCTCTCTCCCCTCCTCCACCGCCCCCTCCTCTCCCTGTGGTTTTAAAGTGCTGATACTAATCGGATTAGTGCAGAGTTGTTGTCAAAGCAGCCCTTGGTGTGGCCGGAGGGGTGCAGGCCTCAAGCTCTTCAAGATACAGAGAGCTCAATGGGTTAATGCCCGCGCCGCAGAAACTTCTAAATAGCATGCTAGACACAGGATCACTTCCCAGGTATGTCTCTCATCCTTCTGAGGTCGGCAAACTGAGCCTGTTACATGGGGTGACCGGAACACCTGCTATTTACAGTGCTTAAAAGCGGCAGGAGAGCGGTTTGGAGCACTATTTAGAAAGTTCTTATTTTGCAGGGGGAATCCCTCAAGGAATTTAAAGTTACACAAGAGCAACAGGTACCTATGAGGTCCAGTACCCGCCTCTCCTGCAGACAATGGAGCCTAGAAACCCCGGGACGCTAATGCAGGTGTAACTCAAACCGCACAACTGGCCTGCCACAAAACATTTGGAACAACAGTCTCGTAAACTGTGCTTGCGGGTGCACGCCACAGAGCACTTCTGGCAACTTACTTATCGAGCGCCTGTTCAGCTGAATGCCTCTAGGCGCTAGCCAGGTCGTAGTTAGCGGGATACCCATTTCAATGACAACCATTTTTACAGACAGCGACGTTTGCAGGCTGCATGTGTGCGGCCACTGTGACTCTTGACACATGGGTCGGCACTCTGCGCTCCTGCCCCACGTCAACCAGCATTTACAAGATGGCGACTAGTGAAATCTCCGGGCACACCTAAAGAGCGAGTAATGGGAAGGCTGGACTTAATTTTGACCATTGGTAACAACTAGGCCCGGCCGACATTTTAACAACAGCATTGTCATTTCAGGAACTGGTATGAAATTCCCCAAATTACGCCAGATCACATAATTATTACGCTGCAGTTCGCAACACCATTATATCGAGAGTGCGTAAAAACAATGAGAACAACCAGAGCGTCAGCAGCTATTTTGACAATTGTGTACTGCGCTGGAATCATTTTGGGCTAAAAATAAAGCGTTAAATGGCTGGTCCCTATTTTATGTAATTAAGTGTAACATTATATCATTTTCTTGTAAATCGGTGTAGTTACTCAAAAGCAACAACTTCGTCATGGCCCTGCCCCATTTGCAAGAGATTAAGCTATTGGCAATGTAAATGACAATGCCATTTATTTATTTATTTTCAAAACCAACACATAAATACAAATGTGTCATTTACAATGCCAATAGCTCAAACTTTTCAAAAGGCGAAACCATTGCATTGTAAATGCTTGTTGTATACAGTATCTTGTTTAAGGGGCTATAACTGTAATTGGGTCTCTAAATATTTCCCTTGGACCCTACCCTACCCGTATGTGTTGTGATCTACTTATTGGTACCATACCCCGGAACGGCTACATGAGATGAATCGGCACATAGAGAACACCTGCTGGCGCGAGTGTGGGCATAAAGGCACACTGACACATATCTTTTGGGAGTGCCCACTTTTACATCCCTATTGGAAAGAGGTGATTGATGAGATTGATGCTCGTTTTGGAATTGAGATGCCTCGCTTCCCGGCTTATGTCCTGCTTGGTCTCCCTAATGGCTTAATGTATCCATTGAAGTCCTGCAGGGGTAGACAGATTGCTATAGCACTGGGCTCAGCGGTTCAAAATATCTTAATACATTGGCACACGACCACTACCCCTTCTATTACGGGTTGGCTACACAGGTTGTGGCATGTCCTGGGCATGGAAAAACTATCACTCATGCTGGCCGGGGAGGTGGAACAATTTAAGGAGCTGTGGCAACCTTTTCACGAACTCCTAGCTACAGAATTCAAAGAACTTACATGCCCGAGATACCTGAGGCTGCTGAGACTCACACCACAGATAGAGACACCAGATGGAGAAGGAGAGGAGGGATAGGGGCGAGAGTATACACACTATAAAACATTAAGCACTGGACGGGGGGACGGGAGGAAGGGTGGGGAGGGTAGGGCAAGGGTGGGAGTTGGAGGGGTTGTTTCATTGAAAAGGGAAGGGTATGGAGGGCTTGTTTTTTGCTTTTTGTTCTTCACTGCAGCTAAGCACACGGGAGCGAAACCTAGGGAGGCCCCCTGTGAGGCTGGGGAACTTGAGCATTACTTTCAAAGGGGCTCCTTGGAACAAGCATTGGTTCAACTGCATGACTGGTTCTCCTTTTTGCTGCTGTTCCCTTTCAATAAAATACTTTAAACCTAAAAGGGGTAGTGGTCCTAGCCTCTTCGACGCGGGACTAATTCCGCTGCGGTGCGGCGGAATTTGACGCGTTCTCAGTTCGGACGGCCCCAGGCCGTCCTACACACATGAGCACCGTGATGTCGAACAGCCGGGGGCCGTCCGACACATCGAAGAGGTTAAGATTGTTGCTATCACGCCTGTGATGTTCACTCTGTGTTACACATGTACGCCTTTCCTCCCCTCTTCTTGTCCCTCTGCATATCGTGCACCTCCTGTTTCCTCTCCAGCATCCTCTTTTCACTCTCTCCTGAATGCACTTCCTCTTATCTCCTTCACTTCACCAACCCCCCAAATGCTCAACATACCCACTCACTTGTAAGCAGTGCATTTTCTTTTACTTTCCCTTGTCAATAATTTGACAACTGTGCACGTTCTTCACACACATTTGCACAGAATCACAATTGCAACTGTAATGCGTGACCTTTGCTCTGTGCGCTCTTGAAAGAAGCCAAGGATTCGATAACCATGTATTCTGAACACCTTTTTTGGCCCACTAACAGGCTCTGGAAACTAAACGCCTGAGTAAGTTCTTGGTGGACGGGTTACTCCATCACGATGTCGTCTACTGAAATATAAATCCTTTATATCTGAGGGGCGTGGCCGGGCGGCGATCGGGATGGCCGTGTAACGCCGGAGCGCGTCCGGGGACGCACTGAATGCCCCAAAAATTCGACCATACATCCTGCGGCAGCACTCACCCATTAGCGTCCCCCGACTCACCGGAAGCTCCGGAGTCGGGTGGTACGCTCAGCTTCTCCGTCGCTTGCCGGGCGGCTGAGTGGCGCCGACCGGCGGATTCGAGGCCTGTTGGGCCTAACTGTGGCCGAAAGCAACGGCCTCCAGTTGCAGCGCGGGCCGACTGGGAGAGGAGCGCGTCGGCGCCCATGCTCCTGGTGAAGCGGAATTCAGAAGCCAGAGGACACAGGGGCCCGCCCGGCTGCTATCTGCCCCACGGAGGGGCCAGGCCCTGATCCTCGGAGCTGATACAGGCACTGCTCTGGGCCCCCATGTGCATGACTGGAATTGGTGGCAGCACGCTCCCGGGCGGAGAGCATTACAGTGGGCCCTTATTTACTGATGACAGACCTGGGCTGCCCGGTGACTGCCTGAAGACCGGCCGGACGATCATCGCTTTGCCCCCCTGCAGACCCCGGTGACAAAGAGAGGAAGAGGGTCGGTGGTGGTGGGCAAATGCATATGAGGTGGAGGAGTGCCACGTGCAGCAGTAAAGGAGTGTGCAGGAGAGTCTGGGGCCTGGCGCTCTTGGATAAATTGCAGCGGCAGTGCATGACCTGACCTGGCCCCCGTGGCGGGAACCTAGTACACCACCGGGCATTGTTGTTTTGGCCGCCCAGGGAGGAATAGGAGCTGCAGAGAGGGCCTGTGACGAGGACCACCACAGGGAACACAATGCGCCCCAATAAATCTACCACCACGCAGACAAATACTATGGACAACTATACGGCGCAGCCTGGGGGGGCCGAGGCGGGTCACCCTGGAGCCTCCAGGGCTACGGAGCCGTACCTGGCCGCCATCATGCAGGCGATTCAGTCACTGGGGGCAACGTTATAAGCTAAAATAGACGCTGTCTCGATAGAAATGGCCCTCCAACGAGCTGACCTTAACAAAACATCCGAGAAGTCCACCCAGAATGCGTTGGCGAATGCGGATCTCCAGCAGACCACCAAGGAGCTACAGGGCCAGGTCCAGTGACTTACTCAGCAACAGAGGCACACAGAGGCACGCCTGGAGGACCAATAGGAAGGGCGCGGAGAAACAACGTGCGCGGGTGGGGGTCCCTGAGAAAATGGCGGGGCCAAGTGTAGATCTATTCCTGGAGGATCTCATCCTGAATCACCTAAAGCCCAAGAGACTCTCTAAGTTCTTCGTTGTTGAACGAGCGCACAGAGCCCCGATCCCCCCTCCTCGCCCCGGCACCCCTCCTAGGACGATCCTTGCAAGGATCCTGAACTTTAGGGACCGGGATGCCATCTTGCAGGCCGCTCGACAGCATGGGGACCTACGGATCGAAAATGCTACTATCCGGTTCTTCCCGGACTTCAATATCAAGGTCCAACGGGAGCGCAGGTCGTTTGATGCAGTTAAAAGGGAGCTTCGAACCCGTGGCATCAAGTACATGATGTTCTTCCCTGCGTGCCTCAAGATTCTTCTGCATGGGAAATCATACTTCTTCACATCGCCGGAGGAAGTCTTCACCTGGCTGGAGGAGCAGGCACAACATCGAGACAGTCCGCGGCAGGGAGATAGCTGGAGAGAAGTGGCAGAGCTGTCCCTGGCCTCCTCCACGGGATCGGCGGAGAGGGGAAGAAGGAACCAGGATGCAACTCGAAGGACTCGGGGCGCAAGGGCCCGTAGCCTGTCTGCCTCGCCAGACCTGGGCTGAAGTGGGCAGGAGAGCCATGGATTGGAGATTCGAGTGGGAAAGCACGTAATGTATGGATGCTCCGCTGTTGTGTACTTGCTACGCAGGGACATACCTATTCAGCCTGGCTGATGGGCGTGACATTTGGTCCTATACTGACTCCTAAGGTGGGCTTGGGCACTGGATGGAAAGGGGGGGGCGGTCGGGCTGAGTACATGCCTAAGGTTTGGTGTGCTCCTAAAGATTGTTTGCACTCTCCTAGATTAGGGTGCTGCAGGGGCTGATACAGTGACTGTGGGGCTGGTTGCTGTACCGGGCGGCTGGTTTGGTCGTCGCTCACATCCCCAGAGTTTTTGTTGTATGGGCCACAGGCGCTCTGCTGGTTGGGGTTCATTGGGTCACGTTGACCTGATAAGCAGGGTGGCAGGGTGGGGGGGATTGGGGAGTTGGGGGGAGCAGTTGGTTGTGTAATCTTTGTGCTTTGCTTTTTGCAGACCTGTGTGTGTAGGGCTCTAGAAGTATGGCTGACAGTCATAAGGGCGGTGGGCGGTTGTAGGGTAGGGCGAATGTGTTGCTCCTGTTTTTTATTCATACATTATGGCACATACATCGGCGACACAGAAGGTTAACATTTTATCTTGGAATGTCAATGGTCTACAGAACAAAATAAAACACACCATGGCCCTTCAGTACCTCCGTAAGCATGCCCCGGATATAGTCTTCCTCCAAGAGACGCATCTGGTGGGTAATCATTATCAGGCGCACAATAGGTTTGGATGTAAATGTAACTTGATACTTGTATAGCGCACTACTCACCCACAAGGGCCTCAAGGCGCTTGTACGAATACCGCTATGAAACCCATCCTGGCTTTCCCTGTGAGGCGTCCACTCCTGGGCACCCCCAAGGTGGAGGCCAGGCATCCTTAGCGCTGTGGGGGCCGTTGTGGAGATTAAGCAAGCTATTGCCCAGAGTTGCACTCCATGATTGGAATAGGCAGCGAGGCAAGAATGATCAGGTCCGTGGAATTTTGAGCCCAAGACCCGCCGAGGACGTGGAATTGAACCCTCGTCCCGGGCCAGACCTCTGCAACAAGGTCCGCCGCTCTAACCATTGAGCCACACTTCTCCTTAATGAATCTATGACAGAATATCAATGGACATAATATCGACCTACAGAACATCGAAGCTGGAATATCGAAGGCAAGTATATCGACACCCTATCTACAACATGGTAAGTACAAAAATATCGAACCAAAATATCGATGTTAAAAATATTGTAAATAAATATCGTTTTTTTCTGTTAAAAAAAAGTAAAATATAGTAAATAATAATTATAAATAAAAGAAACATATTTAAACATATTTAATAATGTTTACAATTAATAAATAATACATATTGAATAATATAACTTTAATTAAAAATAAACATAACATATAATATATACTTACCTAATAATACATTTTATTAATTATTTTAATTACTTATAAATTATTAAAGTATACTATAAATTTCATAAATATCTACACACACAAAATAATAACATAAATAAAAATAAACAAATATATTTAATATATTAAAAAAATTAAATATACTTTCAATATTTGTAAACTTAATTAAATACAACAGTATCTAAAATAATACAAAAATATTAAATACATAAATAAATAAAACTACTATTTAAAGTCCAAAAAAACTACAGTAATGAAAACATTGGATAGCGTAGAAGGTAAAATTACTATTCCCACTCCAGAAAATTAAACAGTAGGGAAAGTGTTAAATAGCGTAAGGGTAAAAATTACTATTCCCACTCCAGAGAGTGAAACAGTAGGGAAAGCGTTGGATAGCGTAGGGGTAAAAATTACTATTCCGACTCCAGAGAGTGCAACAGTAGGGAAAGCATTGGATAGCGTAGGGGTAAAAATTACTATTCCCACTCCAGAGAGTGCAACAGTAGGGAAAAAGTTGGATAGCGTAGGGGTAAAAATTACTATTGCCACTACAGAGAGTGCAACAGTAGGGAAAGCGTTGGATAGCGTAGGGGTAAAAATTACTATTCCGACTCCAGAGAGTGCAACAGTAGGGAAAGCATTGGATAGCGTAGGGGTAAAAATTACTATTCCCACTCCAGAGAGTGCAACAGTAGGGAAAACGTTGGATAGCGTAGGGGTAAAAATTACTATTGCCACTACAGAGAGTGCAAAAGTAGGGAAAGCATTGGATAGCGTAGGGGTAAAAATTACTATTCCCACTCCAGAGAGTGCAACAGTAGGGAAAGCGTTGGATAGCATAGGGGTAAAAATTACTATTTCCACTCCAGAGAGTGCAACAGTACGGAAAGCGTTGGATAGCATAGGGGTAAAAATTACTATTCCAACTCCAGAGGGTGTAACTGTAGGGAAAACATTGGATAGCGTAGGGATAAAAATTACTATTCCAACTCCAGAGGGTGTAACAGTAAGGAAAGCGTTGGATAGCGTAGGGGTAAAAATTACTATTCCAACTCCAGAGGGTGCAACAGTAGGAAAAGCGTTGGATAGCGTAGGGGTAAAAATTACTATTCCAATTCCAGAGGGTGTAACAGTAGGGAAAACATTGGATAGCGTAGGGATAAAAATTACTATTCCAACTCCAAAGGGTGCAACAGTAGGGAAAGCGTTGGAAAGCGAAGGGGTAAAAATTACTATTCCAACCCCAAAGGGTGCAACAGTAGGGAAAGCGTTGGATAGCGTTGAATTTAAATATAACATACTTATAAATCATTTTTATATTTAAAATAACGTATAATTTAATTTTAAAATAAATCTACATCATTTACAAACAATTAATAATTATTAAAAACAATTACATTTGAATAATTAATAAACAATAAATTAACAACAAAGACCAATAAATATTAATTCATAAATATTACTCACCAAATAATAAATATTAAACAATAAAATATTTTTCATTACAAAAAATTTTATTTAAAATTAATTCACAATTAAAAATTATTAAACAATAAAATTATTTTTTAAACCAAATAATACCAATTAACAAAATAATTTACCAATTAAATAATTAATTACCAATTACAAAAATTATTTCCCAATTACAAACATGAATTACCAATTAAAAAGATTAAATAACAATTAATAACATTAATTACCAATTAAAAAAATAAATTATAAATTTAAATAATTAATTGCCAATTAATAAATAATTAAAATAAAATAATTATCCATAACAAAAAATTATAAATAATTAATTAATTACAATTAAATAACTTCCCACCCAATTCCCCTAAAAACTATCAACCTGCTACAGAAATAAAAACTAAAATTAATGAAAATTAATTTATAATTCCTAAAAATTATTAATTAATTAAGTATATTTTAATTACTTCCCACCCTATTCCCCTATAAACCCACAATCCGCTCCGGTACTAAAACATAAAATTTACTTAAAAATAACATTATTACACATACATAATTAAATACATAAAAATAATACAAATATCGATATTAGTAACATCGAAATTAGTTACATCGATATATATGCTATCGATATTACTAACTTCGATATTACTTACATTGATATAAATAATTTCGATATTACTTACCTAAGGGTCGATATTCTGTCCAACGATATTCTTGACATCGAAATTCTGTACCGTCGATATTTCAAACTCGATATTTCTGTAGGTCGACAATTAGGATTCAATATTTTGACTGTGTACCAGTTTGGATATACATTGCAGGCACATGCGGGCTTTACCACGGGCTCCAGAGGGGTTGGGATCCTGGTGAAGAACTCACTGGCCCTAGTGATCAACCGCAGGTGGCTTGATCCCCTGGGGCATTATGTAGCACTCACCGGATGGTGGGAGGGTTCCATGGTCAATCTCTGTTCAGAATACGTCCCGCCCAGGTTGCACGGCACCATATTTCCGGACCTAGGGAAACTGCTCCTGGAGCTGCCAGATGGAATCCTGTTATTGGGAGGTGATATGAACGATGTGATGGTGCAGGAGGTGGACAGGTCGGAGGCCCCGCCTGATCGGGGGTGGAACGCCAGCTTGGGGAGTTTGTCCATGCACTAGGTTTAGCGGACCTCTGGAGGGCGCACAACCCCCACCTTCGACAATACACGCACATATCAGCGGCACATGGATCAGGGTCCAGAATTGATCTCACGCAGGTGGGACATATGGGGCTCTTTCATAATAGTTGTCATAAAGCCAGAGGGATATCTGACCACTCCCCGGTGGAAGTGCAGATGAGAGGTCCCAAGCTAGATTGGTCCACGCCTCCTCGGTTAGAAGCTTTTCTGTTTAAAGACAAGGAATTCCAGGAATGGTTCGGAGACCAGGTGGATCTCTACTTTGATGAGAATGTGGGCTTGGTTAGGTCCCCTGGTATCATTTGGGAGGCATTCAAAACCGTGGCGAGGGATTTTGTACAGGCTGAAACTGGTAAGAGAAGGAAGGAGAAGCAGGCCCCGGTCGTTGATTTGGAAACGGAGATTCAGGTCCTGGAGAGTGATAGGAGGGGGACCCAGGATCAGTAGATGAACATTAGATGCATGCTACGCGTTAAAGAAAAAGAATTGAGGGATGTCTTGACTGACCAGGCTCGATCGCACGCTCTTGCAACGCAGCGCCGGGTCTATGATCTGAGGGACAAATCGAATAGGATGATAGCCTGGCTCGAGAAGAGAGGCAGGGAGCGTAATTGGGTCCCAGGCATTAGGCAGGTCGACGGGGCCACAAGAAAAACCAGGACGGGAATAGCCGAGATGTTTGCACAATACTATGAGTCCATCTACCGTCCACATACCGAGAAGCAGGAGTGGGAGTGCACCGCCTTCTTAAGGGATATCCCCCTCTCAGTATTAACGCCAGAGGATAAGGACCTCTTAGATTCAGATATTACAGTGGAGGAGGTAGAGGCGGCCATGAGTGATTTACAAGCAGATAAGGCTCCGGGCCCTAATGGGTTCCCCGCGGAGGCGTTTTGGTGTGTATTGGGACGGATTGCCCCTCACATGCTACACATGTTTAACGCCGCCAGGGAGGACGGGTTGCTACCGAGGGACCTGAGGTCAGCAACGATAGTCGTAATACATAAATCGGGCAAACCACAGGACCTATGTAGCTCCTATAGACCCATCTCTCTCCTTAACTTTGAAACCAAGGTCCTTGGCAAGGTTCTGGCCACTCGACTGGGAGCGGTAATCCAATCCCTGATCCATCCGGATCAGTCGGGCTTCATGCCCCACAGGAATACCAAAAACAACAAGTGATGGACTGAATGTGGATCAATGTCACACACTCCCCCAGTCAAAAGATCTGGGCCCAAATCCATCGTTCTTTTGCACTCCACACCACCCTGGGTTAGACAATGGCGATATGCAAATCAGCTCTGACCCTGTTGCCCCATGGGAACAGTCCAGTCCGAACTACAAAAGCCATGTCCTTCCCAGAACGGAATCAAGCATCCGAGGACCGGACCGGTTTCGAGGTAACACCTCTCATCAGCCCGGCTAGCTTGACTCCAAGTGGTGTGGAGTGCCTGGGACCCACGTCTGGGCATCCCCAGCGCACTTAGGGCGGCAATTGCAAAAACAACAAGTGATGGACCGAATGTGGATCAATGTCACACATTCCCCCAGTCAAAAGATCTGGGCCCGAATCCATCGTTTTTTTGCACTCCACACCACCCTGGGTTAGACAATGGCGATATGCAAATCAGCTCTGACCCTGTTGCCCCATGGGAACAGTCCAGTCCGAACTACAAAAGCCATGTCCTTCCCAGAACGGAATCAAGCATCCGAGGACCGGACCGGTTTCGAGGTAACACCTCTCATCAGCCCGGCTAGCTTGACTCCAAGAGGTGTGGAGTGCCTGGGACCCACGTCTGGGCATCCCCAGCGCACTTAGGGCGGCAATTGCAAAAACAACAAGTGATGGACCGAATGTGGATCAATGTCAAACATTCCACCAGTCAAAAGATCTGGGCCCGAATCCATCGTTTTTTTGCACTCCACACCACCCTGGGTTAGACAATGGCGATATGCAAATCAGCTCTGACCCTGTTGCCCCATGGGAACAGTCCAGTCCGAACTACAAAAGCCATGTCCTTCCCAGAACGGAATCAAGCATCCGAGGACCGGACCGGTTTCGAGGTAACACCTCTCATCAGCCCGGCTAGCTTGACTCCAAGTGGTGTGGAGTGCCTGGGACCCACGTCTGGGCATCCCCAGCGCACTTAGGGCGGCAATTGCAAAAACAACAAGTGATGGACCGAATGTGGATCAATGTCACACATTCCCCCAGTCAAAAGATCTGGTCCCGAATCCATCGTTTTTTTTCCCCTGCACTCCACACCACCCTGGGTTAGACAATGGCGATATGCAAATCAGCTCTGACCCTGTTGCCCCATGGGAACAGTCCAGTCCGAACTACAAAAGCCATGTCCTTCCCAGAACGGAATCAAGCATCCGAGGACCGGACCGGTTTCGAGGTAACACCTCTCATCAGCCCGGCTAGCTTGACTCCAAGTGGTGTGGAGTGCCTGGGACCCACGTCTGGGCATCCCCAGCGCACTTAGGGCGGCAATTGCAAAAACAACAAGTGATGGACCGAATGTGGATCAATGTCACACATTCCCCCAGTCAAAAGATCTGGGCCCGAATCCATCGTTTTTTTGCACTCCACACCACCCTGGGTTAGACAATGGCGATATGCAAATCAGCTCTGACCCTGTTGCCCCATGGGAACAGTCCAGTCCGAACTACAAAAGCCATGTCCTTCCCAGAACGGAATCAAGCATCCGAGGACCGGACCGGTTTCGAGGTAACACCTCTCATCAGCCCGGCTAGCTTGACTCCAAGTGGTGTGGACTGGGGTGAGTGTGTGACATTGATCCACATTCTGTCCATCACCTGTTGTGTTTGCATATTCCGCCCTAAGTGCGCTGGGGATGCCCAGACGTGGGTCCCAGGCACTCCACACCACTGGAGTCAAGCTAGCCGGGCTGATGAGAGGTGTTACCTCGAAACCGGTCCGGTCCTCGGATGCTTGATTCCGTTCTGGGAAGGACATGGCTTTTGTAGTTCGGACTGGACTGTTCCCATGGGGCACAGGGTCAGAGCTGATTTGCATATCGCCATTGTCTAACCCAGGGTGGTGTGGAGTGCAAAAAAACGATGGATTTGGGCCCAGATCTTTGGACTGGGGTGAGTGTGTGACATTGATCCACATTCGGTCCATCACCTGTTGTGTTTGCATATTCCACAGGAATACCAGGCTCAATCTGCGGCGGATGTTCGAGGTACACCAGTCGATGGCCACTCGTCCAGCGGTGCCGGCGGCTCTCCTGTCACTTGATGCCCACATGGCCACATGGCCATTGACAGCATGGAATGGCATTACATATATGCGGTCCTGGCCAGGATGGGCTTTGGAGACACCTTTCAGGCGTGGGTGAGACTCCTATACACGGTGCCACTTGCAAGGGTCTGTGTTAATGGTGCCCTTTCTAGGGAGTTTGAATTGGGGCGAGGGACCCTGCAAGGTTGCCCGCTCTCCCTGGCACTATTTGCTCTGGCCCTCGAGCCGTTGGCAGCCTGGGTAGGAACTGATTCCATAGTTCGGGGCATTGACCTGGGGGGTGGATGGGAGGAGCGTATCTCGTTACACGCAGATGATGTGCTTCCGTATGTACAGGAGCTGGCGATCTCCATACCGCGTGTGATGACGCTCTTGCGGACATTTGGGAAATACTCTGGGTACCGTATCAATTGGGATAAATCCCTGGGCATCAGATGTCGGGGCCTACCCTGGATCTGGGTGGGGTCTGTGAGGGACTGGTCTGGCAAGACGCCTTCCGATATCTGGGTATCTGGATTACAACATCGGAGACGGAGTTCACACGTTTGAATATACAGACTCAGATAGAGCGCCTGCATGCTGACGTGGCGCACTGGAGGATTCTCCCGCTCTCCCTGATGGGAAGAGCTGTCCTCCTTAAGATGATGGCCCTCCCCCGTCTCCTTTATGTATTGCAGAGTGCCCCCTTCGCAGTCCCGGAGACGATTTTCCGGGTAATAGATTCGGAGATCTGCGCATTGCTCTGGGGAGGTGGATGCCCTAGAATCGCACTGAGGAAGCTTCAGAGAGGGGTGTTCGAGGGGGGGCTGGCTGTCCCGGATATCAGACTCTACTATTGGGCGGCTCAGCTGGTGAATGTTAATGGTTGGGTGTTCGCCCCGATGGAAGAGCCAGCATACAGAGTGGACCACATGGTTCTGGGGAGTGGTACATACTTGGACACACTCTATCGTAAGGGTAGGCGTAGATTGCCCCCACTGCCCCAGATGGCTGCCGTGGTAGGAGCTTGGAGGAAGGCATCCAAATTGCTCGTCTGGGAGGCGAAACTCACGGCACACACTCCGCTGTGGGTGGGGAACTACCTTCCCGAGGTGTTGAAACTGAAGGGCCTGGGCCGATGGAACCTGATTGGAATTGATGTGCTAGGAGACCTCTGGAAAAGAGGAGATGTGCTAGAGTTCCCTGCCTTGCACGCGGAATTTCAGATGGGAGGGGGGGAGTTCCTACATTACCAACAAGTCCGACATGCCATCCTGCGACATCTCCAGAAGGGGGATCAGCTGCCAGAATATGCCCCGCTAGAAGGCAGATTGCTGATGGACCCGATGATAGATAAGGCCATCTCCCTCACATACAAGAAGCTCATTAATAACATCCCTGATCCCATGGAACCGACCCGAGAAAAGTGGGAGTCTGATGTGGGGTTGTTAGAGGAGGATGACTGGCGAGAGCATTGCAGAGCCCTAGGGAAGTAGCAATCCGAGCAAGGTTTAGATTGGTCCAGTTGCGCATCCTACACCGCTCCTACACTCCCCGCACTACACAATTTCGCATTGGGTATGCTGACTCTAGGTTCTGTCTGCAAGGGTGTGGAGAGGAGGGCTCCTTTTTCCGCATTTTATGGGATTGTGCCAGAATCCGGACGTACTGGTCTAACCTAGTGGCCATAATGTCCGAAGTGATTGAGGCGGAGGTTCGGATGGAGGCCAGATGGCATATCCTAGGAGTGACGAATGACGTCACCTGGCCGAAATGGGACAATATCTGGCTGGTGCCGGCGAGCATGGTCGCCAAGAGGAATATAGCCCGATTACGGGGTAGTGACCTACTGCCGACTGTGGAAGAGTGGGAACATGACTTGGACTGGTGTCAAAGGGCAGAAAGTGTGATTTACAAGAGCAGGGGAGGCCCTAGGAAATGGGAAAAGATATGGGGGGCGTGGAGGAGGTATAGAGGGGAAGTGTGGGATACTCAGGATGTCTTATTGCAGCCCTGAGGTTCAACTTGGATCTCGGTCTGTTTCTGTGGATTCATGATGTTCGTATTGATATGTATGTATTTATCTGCTGCATGTCTGTCCGCCTGCCATTAACTGATATGTATGATGTCATTTTTATGAGAGCCTATATTCTCAATAAAAAGATTTTTTTTAAAAATCCTTTATATCCTAAAGGATGGGCCAGGATGTACCTATTTTTGATTTGCCGTCTCTGAGCCAGCTTGTGCAGGGAGGGTTGGAACGGGGAAGGGTGGAGGTGTGCTATGTGGATTTCCTAAGTGTGCATGTGTGTTTGGCTGGCCATCTAAGGCTGGCCAAACACACGTGCACTTTGGTTTCTCCAACCCTGCTGTACAGAACAGCAGGCTGAAGAAACAGCACAGACTGCCTGTCCTGAGCGGAGCGTCTTTTCAGCCTGCTCAGACCAATCCCCCGCTGCTCACAGCATGAGCGCAGCGTGGGGATTGCACAGGCAGTCTGTCCCAAGGGCTGCTGGGACCAGGAAGAGCACAGGAGGCGCGACGTGGGAGGCAGCCAGCACCTTCAGGTAAGTTCCTTTTACGTTTTTGTTATTATTGTTAGGATCACCACTCCCACGCTTCCCTCCCTTGCGCTCCCTCCACCCGCCCCACCACCCTTTGTTTATGGCGGGCCCTGTTGGAATACCATACAGCAAGGCTAAAACCAATGGAAAAGCAATAGGTCACAAAGGCAAGACCTGTTGACTTTGCAAGTGCTTGCTGGTTGTCAGGGCCGGCGCTAGGCATGGGCAGTGTGGGCAGCGGCCCAGGGCCTCGCGCTCTGCCAAAGATTAGGGGTCCCCCATCAGTGTGAAAGGCCACACTTTCACGTTAGCCAACCTATTCTTGCGAGGCCCCCTGCCCCAGCTGATCATATTACATCATGAACTTGCTGGCGTGGTGACATTCCTGGGGGTGCAGGGGTGGGGGAAGGTACAAACTGAATGGGGGACAGCACACCAGCTGGGCCAGCAATTATCTCGGCTCAGTGTCAGAGGCAGGCAGCGCCTCAGTTAAGTATCAGCCATTCTAGGCCCTTTGTTTCCAGGGGAAGGCGGACACAGGTAAGAGGAGGTGGGTGGTGGGTGGAGGGGGCAGCCAGATCAACTTATTTTTTACCTTTCTTTGTGTATAAACTGTGTGTTGTGGGAAGTGTGTCCTTACTGTTTCATGGCCCAGGGGAGGGGGCCCCCTCCCTGGGCCTTGAAGCACTGGATCAAGCTGCAAGGTTCAGGTGTGGGGGCCCTCTTCCCTGGGCCTTGTAGTAATTATGCAGTGCCAGGGTTGGATTGGGAAGGGAGTTATTCGGCTGGTGCGAGAGGCCGAGTCCCTGAGGCTTAAGTGGGCCGTATTCTTTCCTCATTTATGTTGAGGCTTGCTCTGCTGCTGTGAACTCGAGAGGCTTCAGCAGCTTCTTCCACGGCCCATTTTCATATAAATAATTCGTTTTTCGATTGTCCTTGAACAGCAAAAGAACTGAAAGGTTTTTGGGATTCATTTAATATTAAATGTTCAATCTTGGTGCTTCAAGTAAAGTAAGCATTTGCAAAGCAATAGGTCCTGCATTTAAGCGCATTTGAGCTATTAGCATTGTAAATGACAATGTCTTTTTATTTATATTTTGTTTTTTTAAACATAAATAAAAGGCATAGTCATTTACAATGCTAATAGCTTAAATTCGCGCAAATGGGAGACCTATTGCATTGTGAATGCTTGTTTCCTTTTGGCACTCCGAGCGCCTAAATTTTGCACAAATGGGACACCTATTGCATTGTGAATGCTTGTTTCCTTTTGGCACTCCGAGCGTCTAAATTTGCGCAAATGGGAGACCTATTGCATTGTGAATGCTTGTTTCCTTCTGGCACTCCGAGCGCCGCAGAAGGGAAGTAAAACTACAGGTCCCAGAATGCACATGTGCGAGGCAACTATAGAGCTCTAAGTATCTGCTTGATGCCTGCCCACTAAGTCTAGTTAAGCATATTAGTTGCACCGAGAGCCAGTGATAGCACTGTCCACCTTTGGAGCTGAAATCATCCATAACAATTACTCAGTGAGAATTATTATGGCATACTCATCCTCCTGTGTAACCTTTGACCCACAGTGTGTCCGCCTTGCATGACATCTGGCACTGCAAGTGAGAGACCAACTTCACCTCTCTATTCATTTTTGAACTTCCAAAGACTCTTATTTTGAGTCATATTTAAATATTATGTCCCTGTGGTTCTCGCCGAGTCATGGATTAGGAGCCTGTGGTCCCAGACCAGTTATCTGATCTGCATAAATTAGCTTTGCCTGAGGCTTTTGTCCGTAATTTAAAAAGAGAGAAGTCTGACAATACCATCTGCATGTCTGTATTAAGCGGGTATATCGCTCCTTGGTACGGGCCTGTCCTTTCACCAAAAACACACGATGTAGCATGCAGCCTTTCAATAAAAGAGACACAAATAAACACACAACCAGCCAGCAGTGGTCTGCAGTAGTTTAATTTATAGCTGGCAGAATAGTTTCAAAGAGCAGAGCAGTGAGTGCTTAATTTGTAACAACATAAGTGCAAGGGCTCTCATCAGGTGGTCACTGCAGCTTGCACCACACATTGCCCTCGCCACGCTGCCAATTTTAGTAACAACACAGCTACTAACTGTTGGACCCGGCCCATTAGGCAGGTTCACCCCTAGACTTTTTGCTTTTTCCTAGCCTCTTTCTGGAACCTGGTGTTGGTGATTTTAGGCCTCTGCGCACTTTTCCACTGTGGTACAGTGTAAAGTGCTTGAGCTCTCTGTATAGGTGTGGTGAGTGGCCTGCCCTCCCATAGGAATGAATGGGGAGTATGTATGCCCATGGTAGATTCCTGATGCGTGGGGAGTGCAGGGTCGAGTTTGGTATGTATAAACTCGTGAGAAGTGTTAGACGGACCGGGAGGGTCGGCCGAGATTACGGGGAGAGGTCTCCAGGGAGAGCCGTCTCCAACGACTGTACAGACAAGTAACTTCCCCCCCACAGACGGACACCACACAAGATTGAAAGTTAACGAGACTTTATATGCAATTCTTAGGTTACGTTGGTATGATACAAGGAGGTCTGGACTCAGGGGTCCCCTCGATTCTAGTCTTTGGTTGAGGAAAGGGGTAGCGGGACAGTCTTAGTTACCAGTGGGTACAAAATAGCTCTCAATCCTCGAGCTCGGCGTTCTAGATGATCGGGCCGTGGAGGAGCCAAGCAGGTCCCGAGATGGATGAAGGGAGGACGACGGTCCGCGGCGGAGCCTGCAGGTCCCGGTGAAAGATGACGGTTACAACGGTCCGCGGCCACGCCAGCAGATCCCGACGACGATGAAGGATGAAGGTTACGACGGCTGTGGCAGCGCCAACAGGCAGGACGATGGTGCACAAGACAGAGCTACGGCAGCGCCAGTAGTCCGTCCAGGATGAGTTCCTCTTTACGTCTCTCGACTCCAAGATACAACTGCCTTCCTGCTCTGGAGCTGCCCCAGTTATAGGGCTGGTGTGCTTTGATGTCCGGACCCTCGCACTTGGAGGTCGGGAGGTCCGGGATGAGGGAGTCCAGACACCCAGCAGGGGGGTGGAGCCAGCGCCCGGGGAGGCGATGGGCGAGCGGCACTTGGTGGGGGAGAGCCATCGACACCTCCTTCTCCCATTGACTTGCCAAGTAGCCCGCTCACCTCCTGGGTGGATGGTGGTGCCGGGATGTCTGAGGCCTGGCCAGGCCCAGGGTTGAGGTCGGCCGGGGGCCAGGCGGCCACGTGGTGAAGTGTCCAAGATGGCGGCCCGGGCTGGGCGCGTGGGCCGGCAGTGGATCGGACCCACGAGGTCGACATGCTCGAGGGCAGGGGTCCCTGAGGGGACGGAGGACGTGCAATGGTGGTGTGTGGTACTCGTGTGACCGGGCTCGGGCCTGGTTGAGCCGAGGGAGAGCGGCCCTTCATGTGGCCTGTCCAACATGCGTCCCCCCCAGCTGAAGGCGGGGAGAGTTACCCATCCTCTTGGGGACTCTCTTCGTCGAGGCGGAAAAATCGGGACAGGCCATCCGCGTTGGCGTGGTCTGACCCAGGCCGGTGTTCGACTGTGAAGTCCATACCTTGCAAGGAGATGGACCAGCGTAGCAACTTGGGGTTTTCCCCCCGCATATGCATCAGCCACTGCAGGGGTCGGTGGTCGTTCTGCACCCGAAAGTGGGTGCCGAAAAGGTAGGGCCGGAGCTTCTTGAGGGCCCATACCACAGCGAAGGCTTCCCTCCCTATGGTGCTCCAGCGTTGCTCCCGTGGTAGGAGTCTCCGGCTGATGAAGGCCACCGGTTGATCAAGGCCCTCGGTGTTCACTTGAGACAGGACCGCCCCAATGCCCTGGTCGGAGGCGTCCGTCTGGACGACGAACTCCCGGCTGTAGTCTGGGGCCTGGAGCACCGGAGCGGAACACATGGCGGCCTTCAACTGTTCGAAAGCCGCTTGACACTCTGGGGTCCAGTTCACCTTCTTGGGCTGATTTTTCGACGTGAGTTCGGTGAGAGGCCCCACTATGGTACCATAGTCTTTCACGAACCTTCGGTAATAGCCCGTGAGGCCCAGGAAGGCTCGTACCTCGGTTTGGGTGATAGGGGGCTGCCAGTCCTGGATGGCGGCAATTTTCAGCTGTAGAGGGGCCACTAGGCCGCTTCCCACCTGGTGTCCGAGGTAGGTCACAGACCCTTGTCCAATTTGACACTTGCTGGCCTTGATCGTGAGGCCAGCTCGCTGAAGGGCTTGCAGCACTGCTCGGAGGTGGTGGAGGTGCTCGGTCCAATGGTGGCTGTACACAGCGATGTCGTCTAGGTAGGCGGCGCTGAACCCTTCGAGCCCCGCCAGGACCTGATTGACGAGCCGTTGGAAAGTCGCTGGGGCATTCTTCATGCCGAAGGGCATGACCGTAAAATGGTAGTGGCCATCGGGGGTGGAGAAGGCAGAACGTTCTTGTGCTCGGGGTGTGAGGCCGATCTGCCAATAACCTGCTGTCAGGTCGAAGATGCTAAGGTAGCGGGCAGCTCCCATTCGGTCGACCAGTTCATCTGCCCGGGGGATGGGATGTGCGTCCGTTCTGGTGACTTCATTCAGGCCCCGGTAGTCGACGCAGAACCGGAGTTCTGGTGCGGTTCCGGGGGCGGCTGCTTTGGGGACCAGTACGACCGGGCTGGCCCATGGACTGTCTGAGGGCTCGATGACCCCGAGCGTGAGCATCTTAGCCACTTCCGCCTGGATGCAGGCCCGTACCCGATCAGGTACGCGGTAGGCCCGGTGGCGGATAGGAGGGCTGTCTCCGGTGTCCACATCGTGCACACACCAGGAAGTGACACCTGGGGTGAGGGAGAACAGACTGGCGAACCGTGACAGGAGGGCTTGGCACTCTTGGCGTTGTTCTCTGGTGAGGGTCTCCGAGAGTCGGACCCCATCCACGGAGCCGTCTTGCTCCTGGGTCCGCAGGAGGTCAGGGAGAGGCTCGGAGTCGTCTTCAACCCCATTGTCTGTGGCCATCAGTAGGCTGAGTTCTGTTCGTGCAAAGTGGGGTTTCAGTCTGTTGGTGTGGAGGACTCGGAGGGGGTTCCGGGAGGACTCCATATCGATCAGATAGGTGGCAGGACCCTTGCGCTCGATCACCTTGAAGGGTCCCGTCCAGTTGTCTTGGAGAGCGCATGGCTCCGTGGGGGACATTACCCATACCTGTTGCCCCGGCTCGAATTCAATGGATGAGGCGTTCTGGTCATACCATTTTTTCATGTCCTCTTGACTGGCCTCTAGGTTGGCTTTTGCTAGGTCTCTGAACCGCCGGGACTGGTTGCGGAGGGTGAGGAGGTACCGGAAGACATCTGGAGGGCTCTTGGCCGGAGGCATCTCCCAGCCTTCTTTGATCAGGCTGAGCGGCCCCCGCACTGGGTGCCCATAGAGCAGTTCGAATGGGCTGAAGCCTAGGGATTTCTGTGGGACCTCTCGGTAGGCGAAGAGGAGGCACGGCAGCAGCACATCCCACTGGCGACGGAGGGGCTCTTCCAATCCCCCAATCATTCCTTTCAGCGTGCGGTTGAACCGCTCAACAAGTCCGTTCCCTTGGGGGTGATAGGGGGTCGTGAATCGGTAGGTGACCCCACACTGTTGCCAGAGGGATTTCATGTATTTAGAGATAAAGTTCGTGCCTCTGTCGCTGACGACTTCTCGGGGGAACCCCACACGGGAGAAGATCCCCATCAGGGCCCGGCCGACCACTGGGGCTGTCACAGTCCTGAGAGGAACAGCCTCAGGGTAGCGGGTGGCGTGGTCCACTAGCACCAGAATGAAGCGATGACCTTGTTTCGTACGCGGGTCCAGGGGTCCCACAATGTCTATTCCGACCCTCTCAAATGGGGTCGTGACTACTGGAAAAGGTTGCAAGGGGGCCTTTAGTTTGCGGCCGCTCTTCCCACTGGCTTGGCACGTGGGGCAAGATCGGCAATGCTGGTGCACATCGTTTCTCATTTTGGGCCAGAAGAAGTGGGTCACTAGGCGACTGTAGGTTTTATCTTGTCCCAGGTGCCCTGCCAGGGGGACATCGTGGGCCAGGTTTAGCAGGAAGTCTCTAAAGCGGAGGGGCACTACTAGTACTCGGTTGGCCCCCAGCTCGGCGATTCGTTGCTCGCTGTACAACAGATCATTGTCCCAGTAGACCCAATGAGTTCCGGAGGTATCCCCTGCGCTTTGGGCGAGCGCTTGTTGGCGGAGTCCCTCAAGGGAGGGACAGGTCTTCTGTTCCTGGCGAAATTGTTCTTGTGTGGGTCCCCCTTCTTGGGCCCACTGGTCAAGGTTAGCGAGGTCGGAAGGTTGAGCAGGTTCGAGGGGGGTGTCATGGTCGGGGGTCTCGGCTGGGGCGACCGGAGGCGGTGGCGCCGGCCATTCTGGTTCTTCCGGGTGATGGTTGGCACGGGCGGCCATGGACCGGGTGGTGACGCACGCCCAGTCCGGGACGCCCAACATCCCCAAGTGTTCTTTTCGCTCCACAGCTGCCCACGGGGAGCTCTCCAGGTCATTACCGAGGAGGCAGTCCACGGGGGCGTCGTCTCGGACCGTCACCTTCAACATGCCGGCGACCCCTCCCCACTCAAAAGGGACGCAGGCCATCCGACACAGACTTTCCGAGTTGTCGGCTGATCGCACAGGGCAGAGAATGTTCGGTAGATATTGTTCTGGGGTCACCAGGTGACAGCGGACGGCTGTCACACTGGCCCCGGTGTCCCGAAGGGCTTCGGCCCGTTGTCCATTGATGCTCACCCATTGGCTGTACTTCTGGGTGTTAGCGGGTAGGGGGACCCGCGGGACCATGTCTCTTCCCCCTAAGCACGCGAGAGTCATGGCGGCTGGCTCCCACTCTGGATACTCTTGCTCGTCTGTTTCTTGTCCCTCGGAGATCTGTTCTTCCCCTAGTGCCGCGGCGGCCACATGGCGGGGTTTTGGACTCTGATACTGCGGGCAGCTTGGGTCGTTTGCATAGTGGCCGACTCGTTGGCATCGGTGACACGTGACATTGGCTCTGTACCCCGGTCGCGCCGGGGTGCTGCCCCGGTTGGCCGGGGGGGTGGTGCTGGTAACGGGGGCGGCCGGAGTGTTGTCTCTTCCTCGTCCTTGGCCCCCTCCTCCTCCTCTGGGTCGGTGGTGCCCATTGTTGTTCCTGTTCTGCTCGTAGGACCCATTCCGGCCCACTCTGGTGATCTCCCACCGGTCAGCTTCGGCTGCGAGCTGCCGGGGATCGGTTAACTTGCTGTCGAGGAGGTGTTGGCGTAGTTCAATGAAGCAATTGTTGGACAGATGCTCCCATACCATCAGATTGAACAGCTGCTCGTAGGTCGTGACGTTGTTCCCTTTGATCCAGCCTTCGAAAGCTCGGCTAAAGTACGTTACATAGTCCACCCAAGTTGTACCCGGGATGCGTGTGCAGTCTCGGAACCTCTGACGGTACATCTCGGGCGTGAGGCCATAGCGGGTGAGGAGGGCCGCTTTCATATGGTCGTAGGAGGTCATCTGGTGGTCTGGGAGCTGTAACAGGGTATCGCGGCCCTCATTGAGGAATCTGCCCCATAGGCCGGCCCCCCAATCGTTTCTATCGATCCGGTGCGCAGTCATAGCGATTTCATAGGCCTTAAACCATTGCTGGATGTCGTCCTCTCGAAAATATTCTCGGACAACATCCTTGGGGATGTGTACTTTTTTCTCCGTGGTCCCTGGGGTGTGTGGTCTCTCGGGCACCCCTAACTCTTTATTGTGCTTGCGCAGGTTGATCTCGGCTAGGTTCCGTTCGTGCTCGTACGCTAGTTTCTTTTCCTCGAGCTCCCTTTGTCTCTGTTTCTCCTCTCTTTCTTCTCGGAGACGTAGGTGCTCTAAGTTTATTTTTTGTTCGGCCAACTTGAGTTCTACGTCCATCTTGAGTCGGGCCATTTCCAGCTCGTGTAGTCGGGTTTTTTCTCTTTCTTGGATCTCGTCTTGCGAGAGACCGGTTCTTTGCTCTTCCGGGGCCGTGTTGGTTTTTTTCGCGGTGCTTTGCTCAGGGGCTTCGGTATCCCCGGTCTCTGCCCAAGATTCAAGGGCATGCTTAAAATCGTCCTTGGTGCTTAGTCCGGTGGTAGCGATACCTAGTTCGATGCAGAACTGCTTTAGTTCACGATGGCTGTACTCCTCTAGTTTTTCCATTTGGAACTTCTCAGTTGATCCGCTCTCTTTAGTTGTCATTGTGGTTCGTTGTGGGGTGAGCTACTCTCTGTACGTTATGCGGTGATTCGGATCGCGCCGCTGGCCACCAATGTTAGACGGACCGGGAGGGTCGGCCGAGATTACGGGGAGAGGTCTCCAGGGAGAGCCGTCTCCAACGACTGTACAGACAAGTAACTTCCCCCCCACAGACGGACACCACACAAGATTGAAAGTTAACGAGACTTTATATGCAATTCTTAGGTTACGTTGGTATGATACAAGGAGGTCTGGACTCAGGGGTCCCCTCGATTCTAGTCTTTGGTTGAGGAAAGGGGTAGCGGGACAGTCTTAGTTACCAGTGGGTACAAAATAGCTCTCAATCCTCGAGCTCGGCGTTCTAGATGATCGGGCCGTGGAGGAGCCAAGCAGGTCCCGAGATGGATGAAGGGAGGACGACGGTCCGCGGCGGAGCCTGCAGGTCCCGGTGAAAGATGACGGTTACAACGGTCCGCGGCCACTCCAGCAGATCCCGACGACGATGAAGGATGAAGGTTACGACGGCTGTGGCAGCGCCAACAGGCAGGACGATGGTGCACAAGACAGAGCTACGGCAGCGCCAGTAGTCCGTCCAGGATGAGTTCCTCTTTACGTCTCTCGACTCCAAGATACAACTGCCTTCCTGCTCTGGAGCTGCCCCAGTTATAGGGCTGGTGTGCTTTGATGTCCGGACCCTCGCACTTGGAGGTCGGGAGGTCCGGGATGAGGGAGTCCAGACACCCAGCAGGGGGGTGGAGCCAGCGCCCGGGGAGGCGATGGGCGAGCGGCACTTGGTGGGGGAGAGCCATCGACACCTCCTTCTCCCATTGACTTGCCAAGTAGCCCGCTCACCTCCTGGGTGGATGGTGGTGCCGGGATGTCTGAGGCCTGGCCAGGCCCAGGGTTGAGGTCGGCCGGGGGCCAGGCGGCCACGTGGTGAAGTGTCCAAGATGGCGGCCCGGGCTGGGCGCGTGGGCCGGCAGTGGATCGGACCCACGAGGTCGACATGCTCGAGGGCAGGGGTCCCTGAGGGGACGGAGGACGTGCAATGGTGGTGTGTGGTACTCGTGTGACCGGGCTCGGGCCTGGTTGAGCCGGGGGAGAGCGGCCCTTCATGTGGCCTGTCCAACAAGAAGGAATGCTGCAAAATGATGTATGCAGCATGACTGTGCCTAGTCTGGAAGTACTACTTTTGGAAGTTGGTATATTTGTGTAAGTTGGTTCTGGCGTGTGATTGGCTGGTGAGTCTGCCCAGGAGTGCCTGGATCTGCTGGTGGATGGACTGTCCGGTTTGAGTAGGACAGGGTCTGCAGGGTCTGCAAGGCCCCAGAGGAGGGGGTCTGAGTCAGCCGTGGATGAAAGGCCCCTCTGCTGTCAGGGATGGGAGGAAAGAGCGTCTGGTGGTGCCGGGCCGTGCCTGTCGCCCACCCTGCTGGCTCTCCATCCTGACGGCCCACTGTCACCTCTGGCCCTGAAGCTGTCAGGAAGACGAAAGCCAGAAACATTCCAGTACTCGGGGGGCCCCTTGCACGAAGTACTTCAAAGGCATTCCTGGGTATAAGAAGGGGCTGTGTCTCCTTCCAACTTGTTCTTGTCTTCAACTTGAATCTGCCAGGGGCTGCTGCTGCTTGAGCTCAGGGGAATCCCTGGCTCTGCCCAGCCCCTGGGCACCTGATGGACCTTCCTGGACTCCTGGGGGACCCTCTGCCTTGCCTGGGCTGATGGGGGGGGACTTTGCTTAGCCCCCTGGGACTCTCTGGGACCTTTGTGCAGCATGGTGGAGCTGCATTGCTGGAAGGACCTTGGGACTTTGTGATCTAGCGCCTTGGGAGCGCTTTGGTGCTCGCAGTCCTGGAAGAGCGCTTTATCTTGAATATAGCGCTGAGGCGCGCTTTGCCCGCCCTGGCGAGTGCCCACCTCGCTTATTTTCTTTGTTTTATTCAACTTCGGCTGCCCACGCCGTGATTGCCGCTGCCCGGGGGCCTAAAGGGGTCCAGGAGCCGCCGTTTGCCTGTGCACGGCCGTGGACGAAGCCACGAAGGGGCCGCGACCTGATTGGCCGTCCCTCGGCAGGAGCCGCGCTCTGATTGGCCGTGGCAGGAGGCCTGTCCCCGAGAGCCGCGCTCCGATTGGCCGAAGAAGGCGTGTCACTGGGGGCTCGCCGAAGGAGCCGCGAGGGGATTGGCCCATTGCTCGTGGCATCTGAGGAGATGAGGAGGCGCGGAGAAGATGGCGCTGCATGCCGGCGGCAGCATCTGAGGAGAGAGGAGGAGCGTGGCAGTCGGTTTGCAGGGCTCCCGTGATGCGAGGGAGCCCTGCTGCATCAAGGAGCCACCGCCGCCTGGGAGCCCCGCAGAGAAGAGCCGACGCCGCCTCCGAAGGTACAGGTGAGTGCGGGCGTGCAGTGGACAGTGCTGCTTCTGCTCCAGGAGGGAGCTCGGGGGTGTTCCAGGCCGGTGAGTGCAGAGCGGCCCCAGTTGGTATCGGGCCACTCCTCCGGCAGGGGCATTGTGTCCATAGAGCCTACAGAGGCTCCAGCATCCGGGTGCAGTTTCCTGTGCACTGCCGGGCGGCCCCAGTTGGCAGAGGGCCGCTCCAGCAACTCTCTGGGGACATTTTGAGAAGTTAGAGTCCCCCGTAGGGGACTCCAACGAGGGGGGGAGAAGAGAGGAGGGGCGCCGGGACATGTTGTCGGTGTGCGCCCCCCCCCCCCAGTGGCGTGAGAGCGCGCCTGTTGCCAGTGTGAAGCCACGAGGGCTTCAAGGGCGGCCCCAGTTGACAGTGGGTCACCCCAACGTGTCAGAGTCCGGTGAGGCACCAGTGGGGCATGTTGCTTTAGAGCCAGTGTGGCTCCAACGTCTGGGGCATGTGTGTTAGGCCCAGAGCCTGTGTGGCTCCAGCAGTGGCGCAGTTGGCGCCTAAGGGCCAGTGAGGGCCCTGGCGCAGTTCTGTTGTTCTCCAGGTGCCCAGCACTTAGTGGGCACCTGCTACGTTTAGGCTTTTTGTACTGAGACTGGCGCTGCATGGCAGCGCACCCCTGACACTGAGACTCAGGGCGTCTGAGCCCCAACAAGGCCATTGGCCTAGGGACTGCCACAGGTGGTGGCTTATGTGAGTTTGTGCGCAATCATATGGTTATTGCACCTCTGAATGTGATTTCTTGCATCATGTGTTATTCCTGCACCTCTGAAGGTTTTTAGGCCTCATGTGATATTTGCGCTATTGTATTACTTTGACACCTCTGAATGTTTCATGCATTATGTGTCTTTCTCTTCTTGCGCTACACCTCTGAATGTTTAGTCATCATGTGTCATCTGGCGCTGCACCCCTGAATGTATTTTGATTGCATCATGTGCTCTGTCCTTAACACCGCTGAATGTGTAGGTCTATACATCAGGTGTTTTCTTTCTTTACCACTCCTCTGAATGTATATTCATGCATCATGGGTAATGTGTTCTGATTTATACCCCTAAGTGGATTTTATCCTTAGGTGGTGGTTCTTTCTAGTACAGGTGGTCCTAGTGAGGTCCTGGTCCCCTGCGTGACATGCTCCTAAGGGGTTTAGGGTTGCGTAGTGTGTACTTACCTGTTCCCAGTAGTTACTGGATGTGATTTATAACTGTTACTTTGTGCTACAGTGATTTTATATTCCTTTATTCTAATTTCTGACAAGTATTTCTACTTCGGAAAGTGTTGATTATGACAGTGGCCCATGTGGCCCTGTCTTGTAAATAATCCCAAGTGAATATTACCCGTGCCAGTTGGCACCATGTATATGTGTGATTTTGTTGGACTTGGCCCGCAGGGCAGGTTCACCCCTAGACTTTTTTGCCTTATTTGTGACCCTGTGTTAGTGATTTTTGGGTCTCTGCGCACTTTCCCCTGAGTCCCAGAGTGAAAGTGCGTGCGTGTAGTATGGCTGGCCTGCCCTCCCATAGGAATGCATGGGGAATGTGTGTATCCCTGGTAGTTCCTGATGCGTGGGGAGTGCCGGCTCGAGTTTGGTATGCTTAAACTCGTGAGAGTGAATGCTGCAAGATGGTGTCTGCGGCATGTGTGTGTCTAGTTGGGAAGTGCTACTTCTGGACATTGAGATATGTGTACAGTGAGGGTGCTGGAGCGTGATTGGCTGGAGCTGGCTGGCATGCCAGGCTCCAGGAAGTCTGGATGGGTCTGCCCGGTGGTGAGTGGGAGATTAGCATGAGTGATGTGTGGGAGGAGTGTACCTGGGTCCTGGATGGGCTGGGTTTTCCCCACACAATGCTGGCTCCGCCCCCCTGTGGTGTGTCTAATGACCCTAGCCTCCCCAGTGAAAGGAATGGGTGGTTGGGCCATCAAGAGTGCTCCAGAACCAGCTGCAACTGGTTTTCCCCCCACCCTGCACATTGTAACAAAGGATTTGTTGGTATAAGAAGGGGCTGTGTCCCCACTGAAATTGTTCTCCTTTTGAATCCTGCCAGAGGGGGCTTGTGCCGCTGCTGGGGCCAGTAGGACCGCCACTTGGGGAGTCTCCCTGCCTGGAGACCCAGTGCGCTGGCTCTGGCCCAGCCTTGCCCCCCCCTGCCTGCCTCCAGCCCTGCTGGAGCCCTGTCCTGTCCTCCAGTGCTGGGGAGCACTGAGGACTTCGTTGTCTGCAGCCTGAGAGCGCTGCTCTCTGCCCTTCAGCGCTGGGAGCGCTGAGATCGCCTGCCTAGCGCTTGGAAACGCTGGATTTTACCCCTAGCGCCTGGGAGCGCTTTTTGCTGCTGTTTAGCGCTTACGAGCGCTTATTTGTGCCTGCAGCGCTTGGGAGCGCTGTGGTCTGCAGAGGCCGGTGCCCACCCGGCCTCCGATCGCCCCGTGTGGTGGTTTGACGGCGCGGGTGCCACCCCGCTCATTGCCGTATTGTTTTGCCCAGGTCCGTGATTTATTGGATTCACGAGAGAGCCCACTCCTCGGATCCTGGGAAGCCGCCTGCCTGCCTAAAACGGGCCGCCGCGCTGCCCGCGACGACCCGGAAGTGCTCCGGCCGGCCGGCCAATCAGAGCGCGGCCCCGGAAAGGCCGACAGGAAGTCCCGCCTCCCTCGCCGAGCCGCGAGAGAGCCTGCCGAGGCTCCCCGAGAGGGAAGGAGAGCCCCGGGACCAGCGGGAGAGACCCGCCTCCGCTGGAGAGACCAGCGCAACCCGGTAGGTGCCTGCGGAGGAGGGGGGGAGCGTCGGGACACATTGCCGGTGTCCGCCCCGCCCCCTCTCGGTAGCGCGACCTCGCGCCTTTGTGGTTCGAGCCTGAGGGCTCAGGGGGCATTTGTGAGTGACCCGAGTCCCCAAGAGGGGGACTCCAACCCGAGCCTAAGAGAGGCTCCAACGAGAGGAAACCTCTCCGCATTCCTGTAGAGCCCCGAGGTGCCCCGGGGGCACCAGTGGAATTAGAGCCCAGCGTGGCTCTTGGCAACATCATCCCTTTGGGTACCCAGAGAGGGGGACCCCACAGCCCAGCGAGGCTGCACCCTTTTGTTGCTGGAGTCCTGAGAGGCTCAGCAGCCCCCCCTTACTGGTGAGAGAGCCTAAGAGAGGCTCACCAGTGCCACAGTGGTGGTTCTTTGAGTCCAGTGAGGCTCCAACTTTGCGCTAACATTCCCTGCTCCAGTTGCCCAGCACTTTGTGGGCAACTGCCACGTTTAGGCCCTGACATTGGGACACCGGGACAGTCACAGGTGGTGACTGGTGAGTTTGGGGGAATTGTTAGTGACCTTACACCTCTGAATGTTACGGCATCATGTGTGTTGCTTACACCTCTAAATGGGTAGATTATTCATCATGTGTTCTCTTGGTCCTTTTACACCTCTGAATGTTACGACATCATGTGTGTTGCTTTTGCACCCCTACAGATAGTGTGACGTGTAGGTGGTTGTTTTCTCCCTAGTACAGGTGGTGCTAGAGAGGTCCTGTTACCAGTGATTACTGGTTGTATGCTCTACTGTTATATTTTTGTGCTACAGTAATTATTTCTAAAAGTGCTGATACCCTTGACAGTGGTCCAGGTGGCCCTGTCCTGTACAAATATCCCTTGTAAATTCCGCCCGTGCCTGTTGGCACCGTGTAATAAGATGTGTGTTTTATCTGATGTATATTTTTATAATACAAAGGCTATTTTTACATAACCTTGTGTGGAGTGTTTTCTTTGTGGTGGGCCTTGGGTGTTGTTGCTGGGGTGCATGCGCAAATACTTAACTTACATCGCCTCCAAGTTTAGCCTTGACTGCTCGCGCCACGTTACCTAGAGGGCGAGTGGGGGTTGCCTTGGTGTGTGACTCCCTTGCCCTGACACTTAGAAGTGGCGATCCCTGACTGACCTCGACGCAAGTCTTGGCCGGCCAGGGTCCCGGTTCTAACATTGGCGGCAAGCGGTGGGATAAGGATTTGTGTTTGCGTTGTACCACAGTAGCAACTGGCCACTACAAAGCTCTGCATTTTAGATGACCACATTTTTGGGGATTATTGTGTTTTTGGTAAAATTCCATTGTTTCTTCCCCTGAAGAGTGTCATTTGATAATTGTGTCCTGTACATTTGTCCCCCGCCCTGCTTCCAGAGTTTGGTACCTGTGTCACATGTGGTCAGGTTGAGAAGTCAGGGGTGGTAGAAACTGCCTTACCGATCCGAGGGGAGGGTGTGTGTGGATGAATGGTGTGTTTTCCTGGACGCATGAGTGAGTTCTTTTTTTAAGGAGAGTGTTGAAATTTTGGAATTGTGTACTTCTACTTCAGATTGCTAGTTCCCTTGTGTTGCACGTGTTTGTGAGCATCCTGTCAAGATGGAATCTCCTTTTAACCTGTGTAGCCTGTTTAAGTACAGTGTGCATGAGTTGGTACGGTTATGTAAGGAGAGAGACATCCCAGTGAGTGAGTCAGACACCCAGTCCAAGCTTAGGGATAACATGATCCTGTGGCAGAAGAGTGACTGGGAGCGTGAGCACAGTGAGAGGGAGAGGGCCCGGACCGCACACCATGAGGGTGGTGGGTCAGAGGGGAGCCCTGAAGAGTCTGATGTGGAGAGTGAGTTTGACAGCGGATGGGCGCCAGCAGAGAGCGAGTACCCCCTAGATAGGGAGTCCCTTGCTGGGTCCAGTGTCAGATGTAGCACCCCATCCCTTTCCCTGTCCCCAGAAGAGTGGGTGGATAGGAGAGAAGAGAGGGAGCACCAGTTGGCCATGGAGAAGATCAGGTTAGAGTATGCCTGGAAGATGGCGCAGCTGGGTGTGAATGAGCGGATTACAGAGGCTGAGAGGGCCTGGGCCAGGGAGAAGATAGCCCTAGAGAGTAGGTTATCCCCTGCCCGCAGTCCGAATTTTCTGGATCCCCCAGGGAGGGTGGAGTCCAGTGGTGGCAGCTTTTTAAGTGTTGGTATTGACAGTCCCACTCCCAGTTCCCAGGGTATGGTTCCTGTTTCTCCAGAGGAGGAGAATAGGTTGAGGTTTAGGAACCTTAGAAAACCACCTCACCAGGAATGGAAGTATTTTGTGGATGACTGTTCAGATGCAATGTGGGACTGGCTGAAGGATGGCTTGACCGATGAAGTGGATGATGAGGTGGACAATGTGGTAAATATGTTCCTCAAGGAGCAGTTGCTCAGTATTGTCTGTCCAGAGTTGCGTCAGCACCTGCTGAAGTTGAAGAGTTTTAGTCCTTGGACCCTTGCAAGGGAAGCAGAGCGCTGGGAGAGCGCCAGAGGTTCTGCAGAGTCGCTAGAAAGTGAGTCCAACAGTAGTGGTACAGGGAGCTTCCAGCCCAGCGTGGTGGAAGAGGCTCAGTGTAGGCCAGCTAGGTCCCAGTATAGTGAGAAGGGTGAAGGGGCTGACTGCCTGGCTCAGTGGAGCAGGAGTCAGGGGGTGGCTGAGAGCACCCAGAGGCCCGAAGCCCTGTCTCAGAACTTGGGTGGTTTCTTGAGGGAACACCAGGTTGGGGACCTAGGCTGTCCTGTTAGTACACTTGAGGAGGATCTCCTAGTGTCTAGAGAACCGGGAGTGTCTGTAACCAGAACTCCAGGGGTTCCAGGGTCCGGCAGTGTCGCTCCAGTTGGGAGGGCACAGAAGTCCGAAGCGAGGAGTGATTGGGGGACGAGTTTCCCAGTGGATGCACCAGTGGACCAGAGACTAGCCAGTTGGGCTAGGTCTTGGGTGGACCCGGGTGGCGCCACTCCTGGTCTGGGGGATCTTTGCGCACTGTCAGGTGGACAGGAGGCAGGAGATCTGCGCCAGACAGACCGTCACACGACACATGGGTCATGTGTCAGCCTCAGGGGGATTGCGTGTGAGTCCTCAGAAGTCCTGGAGTGCCAGGCAATTATTCCACTAAAGGTTTTAGACCGGAGGTTGAGAGGCCAGGTGCAGGTTCGGCCTGACCTGAAGGGTAGGACGACTGTAAGCAGTGTCCTGACCGGTTCTTCCAGGGGAACTTCTCCAGTTGGGAGAGGGCAGACCTCTGGAAGGGGGTGCAGAGGGTGGGAGAGCCCACCTCTGACCCCGGCGCAACCTGAGGGGTTAAACCCTGGGTTGGAGTGGCGTTGTAAGGGTACCCCTCGCAGGAGGAGGAGGAACCCTGGAAGAAGAGGTAAGGGGAGGAAAGCCTTCCCTGAGACTCCTGGTCCGCCTGAGGTTGTAGACCAAAGGCTGGTGAACCAGTGGCAGTCTAGTCCTGTCTTGCAGACAGGGAGAGTGGAGAATGGACACTATGTGCCAGGGGTTACTACCCCCCGCTCTGCGAATTGGCAAGGACCGGTGGCACCTGGGTGGCCCAGGGCCGGGTCCTGGCCGCGGACAGCTGAGGAGTACCAGTGGGGTAGCCCAGTTGGTCCTTACAGGAGCTTTAGAAGGAACCCTAGGGGTTCACCGTGGCATAGAACAGGAGAGTGTCCCGGCAGTGGCGGGCCTGCGTCCGTGTTCTATCGCCCCAAGCAGGGAAGTCCATCACGGTGGTGATTGTTCTCCCCTGCGTTTTGGCTGGAAGGGGGTTGTGTTGGACTTGGCCCGCAGGGCAGGTTCACCCCTAGACTTTTTTGCCTTATTTGTGACCCTGTGTTAGTGATTTTTGGGTCTCTGCGCACTTTCCCCTGAGTCCCAGAGTGAAAGTGCGTGCGTGTAGTATGGCTGGCCTGCCCTCCCATAGGAATGCATGGGGAATGTGTGTATCCCTGGTAGTTCCTGATGCGTGGGGAGTGCCGGCTCGAGTTTGGTATGCTTAAACTCGTGAGAGTGAATGCTGCAAGATGGTGTCTGCGGCATGTGTGTGTCTAGTTGGGAAGTGCTACTTCTGGACATTGAGATATGTGTACAGTGAGGGTGCTGGAGCGTGATTGGCTGGAGCTGGCTGGCATGCCAGGCTCCAGGAAGTCTGGATGGGTCTGCCCGGTGGTGAGTGGGAGATTAGCATGAGTGATGTGTGGGAGGAGTGTACCTGGGTCCTGGATGGGCTGGGTTTTCCCCACACAATGCTGGCTCCGCCCCCCTGTGGTGTGTCTAATGACCCTAGCCTCCCCAGTGAAAGGAATGGGTGGTTGGGCCATCAAGAGTGCTCCAGAACCAGCTGCGACTGGTTTTCCCCCCACCCTGCACATTGTAACAAAGGATTTGTTGGTATAAGAAGGGGCTGTGTCCCCACTGAAATTGTTCTTCTTTTGAATCCTGCCAGAGGGGGCTTGTGCCGCTGCTGGGGCCAGTAGGACCGCCACTTGGGGAGTCTCCCTGCCTGGAGACCCAGTGCGCTGGCTCTGGCCCAGCCTTGCCCCCTCTGCCTGCCTCCAGCCCTGCTGGAGCCCTGTCCTGTCCTCCAGTGCTGGGGAGCACTGAGGACTTCGTTGTCTGCAGCCTGAGAGCGCTGCTCTCTGCCCTTCAGCGCTGGGAGCGCTGAGATCGCCTGCCTAGCGCTTGGAAACGCTGGATTTTACCCCTAGCGCCTGGGAGCGCTTTTTGCTGCTGTTTAGCGCTTACGAGCGCTTATTTGTGCCTGCAGCGCTTGGGAGCGCTGTGGTCTGCAGAGGCCGGTGCCCACCCGGCCTCCGATCGCCCCGTGTGGTGGTTTGACGGCGCGGGTGCCACCCCGCTCATTGCCGTATTGTTTTGCCCAGGTCCGTGATTTATTGGATTCACGAGGGAGCCCACTCCTCGGATCCTGGGAAGCCGCCTGCCTGCCTAAAACGGGCCGCCGCGCTGCCCGCGACGACCCGGAAGTGCTCCGGCCGGCCGGCCAATCAGAGCGCGGCCCCGGAAAGGCCGACCGGAAGTCCCGCCTCCCTCGCCGAGCCGCGGGAGAGCCTGCCGAGGCTCCCCGAGAGGGAAGGAGAGCCCTTGGACCAGCGGGAGAGACCCGCCTCCGCTGGAGAGACCAGCGCAACCCGGTAGGTGCCTGCGGAGGAGGGGGGGAGCGTCGGGACACATTGCCGGTGTCCGCCCCGCCCCCTCTCGGTAGCGCGACCTCGCGCCTTTGTGGTTCGAGCTTGAGGGCTCAGGGGGCATTTGTGAGTGACCCGAGTCCCCAAGAGGGGGACTCCAACCCGAGCCTAAGAGAGGCTCCAACGAGAGGAAACCTCTCCGCATTCCTGTAGAGCCCCGAGGTGCCCCGGGGGCACCAGTGGAATTAGAGCCCAGCGTGGCTCTTGGCAACATCATCCCTTTGGGTACCCAGAGAGGGGGACCCCACAGCCCAGCGAGGCTGCACCCTTTTGTTGCTGGAGTCCTGAGAGGCTCAGCAGCCCCCCCTTACTGGTGAGAGAGCCTAAGAGAGGCTCACCAGTGCCACAGTGGTGGTTCTTTGAGTCCAGTGAGGCTCCAACTTTGCGCTAACATTCCCTGCTCCAGTTGCCCAGCACTTTGTGGGCAACTGCCACGTTTAGGCCCTGACATTGGGACACCGGGACAGTCACAGGTGGTGACTGGTGAGTTTGGGGGAATTGTTAGTGACCTTACACCTCTGAATGTTACGGCATCATGTGTGTTGCTTACACCTCTGAATGGGTAGATTATTCATCATGTGTTCTCTTGGTCCTTTTACACCTCTGAATGTTACGACATCATGTGTGTTGCTTTTGCACCCCTACAGGTAGTGTGACGTGTAGGTGGTTGTTTTCTCCCTAGTACAGGTGGTGCTAGAGAGGTCCTGTTACCAGTGATTACTGGTTGTATGCTCTACTGTTATATTTTTGTGCTACAGTAATTATTTCTAAAAGTGCTGATACCCTTGACAGTGGTCCAGGTGGCCCTGTCCTGTACAAATATCCCTTGTAAATTCCGCCCGTGCCTGTTGGCACCGTGTAATAAGATGTGTGTTTTATCTGATGTATATTTTTATAATACAAAGGCTATTTTTACATAACCTTGTGTGGAGTGTTTTCTTTGTGGTGGGCCTTGGGTGTTGTTGCTGGGGTGCATGCGCAAATACTTAACTTACATCGCCTCCAAGTTTAGCCTTGACTGCTCGCGCCACGTTACCTAGAGGGCGAGTGGGGGTTGCCTTGGTGTGTGACTCCCTTGCACTGACACTTAGAAGTGGCGATCCCTGACTGACCTCGACGCAAGTCTTGGCCGGCCAGGGTCCCGGTTCTAACAGATTTTATCTGATGTGTTTGTACAATACAAAAGTTATTTTTATAATAACCTTGTGTGGAGTCTCTTTTGTGGTGTGCCTAGTATGTTGTTGCTGTTGTGCGCTGACGCAAATGCTTTACACATTGCCTCCGAGTTTAGCCTGACTGCTTGTGCCAAGCTACCAAGGGGGTGAGCAGGGGTTATCTTGGCGTGTGACTTCCTTGCCCTGACTAGATTGGTGGTTTCTGCCTGGCTTTGGCGTCAGCCTTAGCCCACCAGAAATAGCCAGTTCTAACACTAACCATCACACTACTGCAAGCGCGATAATTTGAACTATTTCAGGCCTCCAAGGCTGTAAGAATGGCTTGGCTGGCAGGTACACCTGGCTGGTCTGGCTTGTCTGCGTACCGACCAATCACAATGCTGCCATTGCAGCCTTGAGATTGGCTTAGGGGAGGGAGGCTTCCTGTTCTGTTCCTGTTCCTGTTGCAGGAGAACAGGTCATGAGCAGAGACGACGCGAGACCTGGGAAGGTAAGTTTATTTTATTTTTAAATTACGCCCCCGTGTGCGAACACCTACGTGACCCCCCACTCGCGCATCAGGCCGGCCGCAATTGGATGTTACATGCAAATTCAAGGGGCCTCACATCTTTCCTTTCGCTCTGGGGCCCCAGAAGTTCTAGGACCGGCCCTGCTGGTTGTAGTAACTCTAGAAGGGCACTTTGTGAATGGTACTAAACGGACTCTTTTGTGGGTGGGCGTCTGTCCCTCCAATAAACTCCCTAAACCTCACCTTACTGCTCCATTAACCCCTCTCCTTTAGTTGTAAGTGTTCCCCATTTTCTATTCACTCCAGTCTGCCCCCCTACATGTTATTACTAAGACATTCACTTATGTGTGAGGCAATCTCTGTAGTCGGGCAACGGTCTCCACACACAAAAATAGGAGAAGCAGAGGTGGAAACCTCCACATGCAGGTATGTGAACAGGATTGTAATATCAGTGCTTAATTTGAGCTGGTGGTTTCCGGTGCTGAGCACCGGCACTTAACTGTCACCACCACACTTAAGACAGTTTGCCACATGGTGGCGCTGCGTATCTAATTTAGAGATGAGCAGAACAAGGGTTGTTTATGAATACAATCTACATTAGAAACTACTAATACTTGCCTCCCCGGCCATTTCTTCAGCTTTGGGAACTGGAATAATCTGAACTGTCGCACTTGCAAGTGAGAGAGATGGTTAGTAGTTGTTTTGGCAGCGATGCCGTGGGCGATGGGTGGGGCAACCTGCGGTGGCCTCCTGGTCAGAGCCCTGGCACTTATTATTTTAAGCACTGGTAGTACAAACGTACTACAAAACACAGTTTTTGAATCGCCCCATGTGCATAAGAAAGTCCTGCAGGAATTCCTGTTTTATTAAAGCATAGAGGACCGAGAATGCAGGCTCCCATCTTGTGTGATGCCTTTGACTAGTACTGCTTTTGTTTAACCCACAGCGCATTGCATTCTGGAACTTGTAGTTTTGTTCTTTAAGAGATGGTTAGCAGGACTTGCTCAAGTTGTCTGTATCAGAGTCACCTCAGGATATACGAACACGCAGGCGCGGTGCGTCCATTGGGGCGTAGGGGCGTAGCCCCACTAAGCCCCATGGACCTACCGCGCCGTCACTAAAAGCCCGATACAAATATTTTAAAAAATCGCGCTATCTGCCAGCTGGGAAACCGGGAGCCACCCGACTTTCCCGGAGTGCGCCGGGGGGGGAGGGGCAGGGGGGGGAGGGGAGGATGGGCCTGCTGCAGCTGCGCAAGTGTATTTTTGGGCACAAGCATGCCCGCGCATGCGCAGATCGTTTTCCTGTGAATTCCCCCTTAGAGAGAGGACCAGGGGGCGGGCCGCAGCCCCCGGGGTTACACAGGGCGACTGGGCGAGGAGTCATGGTGCCCCCCCAGCCAATCCTGGTGCTAGGATTGGCTGGTCAATACATAGCTGACTTTGGTGCTGGGAAACCAGGTTCGAGCCTCTTATCGAGCCATAAAAATGTATACATTACTTACTTTTGTGTTAAATAAATAGATATTTTAAAAAACAAATAAAAATGATGTTCCGACTAAGGTGTGAAATTGGTGTCGAATAAATACATGTTTTAAAAACAATTAATATTAATCATGTATCATTGGCGCTGGAGTACAAGGTTCGAGACTGGTATTGAACACTGACAAGCTGTGTGCAAGTTATATGGTCATAAAAATACATGAATGATGGATGGATGCAGGATGGATGATGGGTGGGTGGATGGATGGGTGGGTGGATGCATGAATGGATGCAGGATGAATGATGGGTGGATGGGTGGATGCATGAATGAATGATGGGTGCAGGATGGATGCAGGATGGGTGGATGGGTGGATGCATGAATGAATGATGGATGCAGGATGGATGGGTGGGTGGATGCATGAATGAATGATGGATGCAGGATGGATGGATGGATGAATGGATGCAGGATGGATGATGGATGGGTGGATGGATGGGTGGATGGATGGATGGATGGATGCATGAATGCATGATGGGTGCAGGATGGATGCAGGATGGATGGCTGGGTGGATGGGTGGATGCATGAATGAATGATGGATGGGTGGATGGGTGCATAAATGAATGATGGATGCAGGATGGATGGATGGATGGGTGGATGGATGGGTGGATGCATGAATGAATGATGGATGCAGGATGGATGGATGGATGGGTAGATGCATGAATGATGGAAGCAGGATGGATGGGTGGGTGGATGCATGAATGAATGATGGATGCAGGATGGATGCAGAATTGGTGGGTGGATGGATAGATGGGTGGATGAATGAATGAATGATGGATGCAGGATGGATGCAAGATGGATGGCTGGGTGGATGGGTGGATGCATGAATGAATGATGGATGCAGGATGGATGGGTGGGTGGATGCATAAATGAATGATGGATGCAGGATGGATGGATAGATGAATGGATGCAGGATGGATGATGGGTGGATGGATGGGTGAATGGATGGATGCATGAATGCATGATGGGTGCAGGATGGATGGCTGGGTGGATGGATGGGTGGATGCATAAATGAATGATGGGTGCAGGATGGATGGGTGGATGGGTGCATGAATGAATGATGGATGGATGGATGGATGGATGGGTGGATGGATGGGTGGATGCATGAATGAATGATGGATGCAGGATGGATGGATGGATGGGTGGATGCATGAATGAATGATGGATGCAGGATGGATGGGTGGGTGGGTGGGTGGATGCATGAATGAATGATGGATGCAGGATGGATGCAGGATGGATGGGTGGATGGATGGATGGATGGGTGGATGTATGAATGATGTATGGATGCAGGGGCGGATTGGCAAGGCGGGCATTCGGGAATGGGCCGAAGGGCCGGTGCCTCAGTGCCCTCTGTGGGCCGTTTTTTTCTCCCCTGTCCCAGTCCACAGAGAGTGGACTAGGAAAGGGCAGAAAAAAAAACGGCCCACAGAGTGCACGGAGACAGAGACAGAAAATGAAAGCAGCCTTGCTGTGCGGCCGGACAGCGATTGTCAGCTGTGGCCTCACCTTCACCCCTGCCCTGCCAAGCAATCAAGCTGAGGCTGGGCTGGGGAGGGGTGATTGTTTGTAAGAATCGGCCTCCCTGGGGGCCAGGTGTTTCTCAGGCCTTTGAGCCATTTTCACCTCGGCCCCCCTGGGGCCCATGCAGCCCAGAAACTGTGTTAGTATTAACACCTCGCCCACAGCCCTTCACATTCAGGGCATAGTGGGCGAGGAAGAATGGGTCTTGCTGTGGGGGCCAGGTGATGTTTGGAATTTTTTTATTTATGCGATTTTATATAGCGCGGACTTTACCCGAAGGTGTCAGAGCGCTTCACACTAGGAACAGCAATAATACATGAGGAGAAAAATTACAAGTGGACAAATTACAAAAGCAAACGTTAAGTTACATGAATCAAAAGTGACAATAGTGAGCAACCAAAATACATGAAGTAGCAATCGGTACATTACAGGAGGAAAAAGTGATATGTGTGCAGGTTACAAAAGCATACAAAATACAAGTAGAGGTACAATACTGCAATAAATGGCAGACACTCGAACACAAGAACAAACGTTACGTAGGCAATGGTGGCACTTGTGCAAGTATCTAAAGCAAACAAAAGTGAGAGGTAGCATACAGTGTGATACCAGAGAAAAGTGACGTGTGCAAGTTACAAAAGGGTACCATACACAGGTACAAGGGTAATACTACAGTAAATGGTAAATACTCAAACTGCCAGAACACAGTGGGAAGGCACTTCCCATGCACCAGCTTCACCTCAGCCTCCCCCCCTGGCTACCTGGCTACCTTGGATGACCCAGAAAGTTGTGTTTTGTGCTCCCCTGCCAGGACATTTTCCCGAGGCCTGGAGGGCTGATTAATTTACTAATTGCAGGGGCCTTACCTCTGTTCATGTGCTCCTGAGCTGAAGGTCTGGGGAGGGCTAAGTAGGTTAGTAATAGCAGGGGCTTTGCTGCTTTTCAGGTGCTCCTGTGCTGGAGGGCTGGAATAATTGTGTGACAGAAAGGGGCCTTGCTATTTTTTTTAGTTGCTCAGCATGTAGGCCATTGTCACCTTGGCCCTGTGTCCTGTGCAAGAACAGTATCCTCCCACTTTCATTCCTTGTCTGTGCAAATGGTGTTTCATGGAAGGGCACGCCCCTTAAATATGGGCCACGCCTCTTGAATGTGGGCCACTTTTTTCGTCAGTGCCCGGGCCGAATTGTCATCCCAATCCGACCCTGTATGGATGGATGCAAGGGGGTTCGGGCTCGCTCGCTCGCTGCGGTGCAATATGCAAATTAGTTTACGGCTCACCACCTTCAAATGTCACCAGCCGCCCCTGCGAACATGTGATATTATTAAAGGGGAAGACAAGCAGCCGAGCTCAGGGGTTGCAGCCAGGCAGGCCCCCAAACTATTGAACCGTTCGGTTTCACCAACACAGACCAGTGTTTGTTACCTGTGCAGGCGCCATCTTTACACAAATGAGCATGTTTGGGAAAATGGGAATGTACTTTTATCCAACAAGCACATGTGCAAGACATGTATTGTTCCAGCACATAAACACTGCCCAGGGAAGTTAACAAGGACAGTTTCTTGGTTTGACAGTGACGTGGTAGCTCGCCGGGTTAACCACAGCCGCAGGACACAGATAAAGAGGCTGTTAGTTTGACCTGCTTACAGGTCAGATAGCTTGGGGCAGACACAGGAAACGATGGCGGTGCATGCAGAGGGCAGCTCGGGGGTCACCGGGCGAAGAGGGTCTTACAAAGAGAAGCAGCGACACATGGACAGGGCTCGTCACGTGCTGCTGATGACGATGCTGTGACTGCAGCAGGTTAAGCACCGCCTGGACACAGCAGGCAGCCACACCTGTGTCACGTGTGCACCGCGGCCTGCCTGACACGTCATCTGCCTGGAGAACAAGCCGTATCCTGGGGGCCCAGCAGGGGGGCGGCCGGTAGCTTTAGGCCAATGAAAGTGAAAAGAATTATAACATATTTTTAAGTCGATATGTTTCTACTTTTAAACTTAAAACAACTACAAGAAGAAGTACCTTTGGAGGTAGTGTCCAGACGCCATTGCTATGATTACGCATTTAATTGTTAGATGTGACCTTGCCGTATTAAAGAATATTTCTGATTTTATGTGGCGCTTCTCTCAAGCAGAGCCCTGGCCTTCCAGAATCTCGTTACATGAGCAAAGGCCGGGTGCCTTCTTGATAAAGGTGGCAGCCCCAGGCCCACACCTGAACACGCCTGTGTTTGCCTTTGATGCAGTCACTTGAAGCTTAATAGTGACAAAAATGTCTTCTTTTTGGCAGATAATGTCAGGGTATGTGCAGTGCTTCATTGTAAAAGAACAGAAGTCAGGAGGTAACCGCAGCTTGCTTCACCATTGCAAGCGCTGCCAACACAACTACTTACCGTCTCACTCCAAGAAGTGTGACAATACAGACTATTCCAGGCCCCAAAGGTATACGAATGGCTCGGGGGCAGGTATTAGGGATTTTTTAATGTAAATAGAATGACTAAACTACTGTTGCTGTGTTCATGCCGAAATTGGATAAACAGCGCCACCATGTGGCGGACTGTCATAAGTGCTGTCGCCGACAATTAATAATGAGTACCAGAAACCCGGCTCAAATTAAGGACTGGGTATATTACCAGCTGCGTTCTGAACCTGTCATTTGTATGGATATTTATAACTTTGCCCCAGGGACAGTCAGATTGCATGTTACTAAAAATGAATATTTTGAAAGCACTTGTTTTATATTATGCACAGACGCTTTGTACATTTTGGGCCAGCATATTGTATGATATGTATAATACATTTTTAATATAACGATTTGCATATTCACAGTGCTTTACATCTCAACCTGGGACCTCATAGCACTATAAATACAAAACCACTGTTCCCTACTGCACCAACCAGGCGTGTGCTCTGTTTCTGTCTGGGTACATTGACCTACAAAGATATCTGCAGGGATTGCATTAACCAATTGAGGTTTCATAAGGTAAAAGACTGCATTTCACATCTTTGGTATTTTCTTTTGAAAGTACTTGTTTGATGTGACACAGTAAATCTCTTTGCACATTTTGCAACAGCCTATCACATACTGTGTGTAATCGAATATTAAAATAATGACTTGCATATTTAATGTGCTTTCTATTTCAGGCAGAGACCTCATAACACTATAAACACATGGCAGTATTGTCACCCTGATCCTATGCCAACCAGGATTCGATGTCTCTCTCTCTTCTCTCTATCTCCCCCTCTCTCTCTTTCTCTCTATCTCTCTCTCTTCCTCTCGCTACTTCTCTCTCTACCTATCTCTGTCTCTCTCTTACTGTATGGCTGGCTGTCTGTTTCATTCCCTTTCTATGTCTGCCTCTCTCTTTATGTTTCTCTTGCTTTCTTTCTCTCTCTCTCTCACACACTCACTATGTCTCTCTCTCTCTCTCTCTCTCTGTCTGTCTCTCTCTCTTTCTGTCTGTCTCTCTCTATGTGTCTCTCTGTCTGTCTCTTTCCCGCTCTCTGTCTCTTTCTCTCCCTCTCTCTGTCCCTCTTTCTTTTCCCTTTCTCTCTCTTACTGTATCTGTGTCTGTTTCTCTCCCTTTCTATATCTGGCTCTCTCTGTATATGACTTTCTTGCTCTCTCTATGTCTCTCTCTCTGCCTCTCTCTGTCTGTCTCTCTCTCTCTGTCTATCTCTTTCTTTCTCTTTTTCTCTTTTTCTCTCTCTCGCTCTCTCTTTCTCTCGCTCCGTTTCTTCCTCGTTCTCTACCACTCTTTGAGTGTCTGACTGTGTCTTCGTCTCTCTCTTTGTGCCTCTCTCTCTGCCTCTCTATCTCTCTGAAGTATGTTTATGCCTGTAAAAACAACCGCAAAGGTGCACCACAAAGAAAAAGAAAGTGAAACAATAAGTGCAGATGACGTTTAAGCACAATGAAGAAATATTTCTCAGAGAGATGTTGATGGTCTTCTTTTAATCTTTATTTTCAGTTAGCAGTAAAACATTTACAGCCGACGCGTTTCGTCCCAAGCTGGGACTTCTTCAGGGCTTTGAATTTATAATACGTCGCTTACGGAGGGAATCTGAGAGGAACCGGGATCCAAGGGTCGCCTGCCCGGATAGTATGATCCTGTTGTTTGTTAGTTTATTCCAGTGTTAATTTAATAAAGATGGACTGTAAGCATGCTAATAAGCGATGAGTGCAGTGCTTATCAGGGTTCCTGGGTGGTGAAGACGGTCTTGTCACATTAATAATGTGTCTGTCTTAAGCCGTCTACTGAGTGGGTTATGAAACTAGTGGTGGACTGAAGGTCCTATTTATGCTTTATGAAACACCCACACGACGTCGCTGTGGGTGTTTCATCGGGACGAGGGCTGTGGACGGGCGCCGGCCGTTTTATCAGGAACGGCCTGCTGGAAAACACAGTGCCTACTCCCTCCTCCCTTGGATAAATAGGACCTTCAGTCCACCACTAGTTTCATAACCCACTCAGTAGACGGCTTAAGACAGACACATTATTAATGTGACAAGACCGTCTTCACCACCCAGGAACCCTGATAAGCACTGCACTCATCGCTTATTAGAATGCTTACAGTCCATCTTTATTAAATTAACACTGGAATAAACTAACAAACAACAGGATCATACTATCCGGGCAGGCGACCCTTGGATCCCGGTTCCTCTCAGATTCCCTCCGTAAGCGACGTATTATAAATTCAAAGCCCTGAAGAAGTCCCAGCTTGGGACGAAACGCGTCGGCTGTAAATGTTTTACTGCTAACTGAAAATAAAGATTAAAAGAAGACCATCAACATCTCTCTGAGAAATATTTCTTCATTGTGCTTAAACGTCATCTGCACTTATTGTTTCACTTTCTTTTTCTTTGTGGTGCACCTTTGCGGTTGTTTTTTCTGTATTAAAATCCCCTAGGGATTAGGCATAGTGATGATGGGTGCCATCCAGTGTGCACACAATCCCCTTAATTAATTTAAGGGTTAACGAACATTACGGGGAGAAAGCTAGTCAGGTGCTGATTCTAGGAAGGGTCCATCATTATAGTCTGTTCTATGTTTATGCCTGTTTTGACTCCTTGTTACTGTTAGGTCAGGCTTCCCAGACAGGGCAACCATCTGGTTGCAAAGCCCTACTGTTACCTAGAGTGGGCTTAAAGTCCGCCCACTCATTTATTGTCACTCTCATTTCCTTGCTTCTTACTCGAAGGCTATCCCTGTCAATCTTGTGTTTGTCCCTCCCATGGAGTATACCCTCTTTACTTGTGTCCTCCCACTACTCACTTTTAGGGTACTATTTTTTTCTTTTTGATTAAGCATTCCATGTGTGTACATGTGACCACAAATACCCGCTCCTCCACACAGAGCTTTAAGTGGGATGAAACAGTGTGGCATAAATACGTAAACTATACTTCTGTCATTCCTGTAGTCTACTACCTGATCAGTACATTTTGTCCACTCTGAGCAAGCATTCTGTGATTGCATCCAGATACATAACACAGCAACTGACATACACCTAAATCCAGCCAGGACTATTGGCTTTGTCAATGGTTGTTAGCCTTTCATAATAATGATTTTGTTGTTACTAATTATTATTGAAAATGTTTCAATTCTGAAAATGTGAGACTGAAATAAACATTACAGAGTCCTGTGAAATGGGGTATACTAAACATCCCACTCACTTTTACGCCTTGACTTGTCTCAATGGGGATGCTCCTGTTTTGTACTCTACTGCTTTCTTTACTAGATATGTTATGTATTCTTGATTTACCTGCATTTATTTGTTTGTATACTTAGCAGTGCCTAATGTAAAGCGCTCTGATATCCACAAGGATCTTGTTCGCACTCTATAAAACCTTCAAAAAAAAAAATAAAAAAAATAGTCTTCAGAGCGTTTCGATCACGCCTGTTATGTTCACTCTGCGTTACGCATGTGCACCTTTTTTTTTCTTATTGGTTTTTCATGAGAAAAAACATAAGCATGAACAAAGAAGAAAAGGAAACAATATATACAGTCATATAGGCATAAGCAAAGGGACATACTTGCAATAATAATAACGGTGTACAGCTGATATGGATGTATGACGTTAGCACGCATACTATTACCACGCATACCTTTACAACGCGGTATTTACAACGAATACCGTTACAACGCATAGCGCTTAGAGGTGCTGGATAGTGGTAAGTATAATTTTATATTCCAACTCCAGTCCCCGTGGACACTAGGGAAGGTGTTGGATATAAAATTAAACTTATTCCCTATCCTAGAGCGCCCCCCAGCGCAATGCGTTGTAATGGTATGCGTGGTAATGCCTGCGTTGTAATGGTAGTGCGTGGTAAAAAATGCGTGCTAAACGTTGTATACCGCTGATATCGTTATAGTTACACTTGCATAATACATCACCAAGCAATACACGGGAGCCCCACAAAAAAAAAAGGGGGGGGGCACATATTTTTTTAAACATCATATGCGTCCACCACAAATCATACAATGAAGATATATTCCAATCTGATATCTGAGTTATGTTCAGGACATATCTCGTCGAAGTGACTCGCCCCGCCACCCACCCTCACAAGGCCCATGCAGACAATTTTTATTCTCAGTCTTCGTCCTCAGCCTGTCGTGCTAATTAATAGTGCGTGAACAATCCCCAGAAACCTTTAGGCCTTTTACTCGGTGGCAACAATTTGTTATATGCGTGATTGTGTATTGCAAAAAAGCATATCTTTCTCCCACTCTGCAACAGTAGGTGCGGGACCCCGCACCCAACGCATAGATATTCTGCGTTTCGTTAGTAGTAACCCCATGGTGACTAACTTTCTAATACTTTTACTGAGCGGCCTCGTGTATCCCAATAACGCTAGTAAGGGTTCAGGAACCAACGTGACAGCTATTATATCGTTTAAAGTCTGAAACACGTTCCTCCAAAACGTTTCCACACAGGGGCACAGCCATGCCACGTGAAGAAAATCAGCACCTTGCATATTGCATCTATCACAGCGGTCTGTGTCCCGCAACCCAATGTACACCTTTTTTCTCTCCACTTCTTGTCCCTCTGCATATCATACACCTCCTGTTTCCTCTACAGCACCCTCTTTTGACACTCTCCTGAGGTAAACAACCTTTACAACGCAACTTTTACCACGCAGTGCCTTTACAACGCTGTATTTACAATGCAAACCATTACAACGCATTGCACTGGGGGGCGCTCTAGGATAGGGAATAAGTTTAATTTACTATCCAACACCTTCCCTAGTGTCCACGGGGACTGGTGTTGGAATAGTAAATTAAACTTTTCACTATCCAGCACCCCAAAGCACATGCGTTGTAATGGATTGCGATGTAAAAACTGCGTTGTAAAGGCATGCGTGGTAAAAGCATGCGTTGTAATGTCATACATCCCTCTCCTGAATGCACTTCCTCATATCTCCTTCACTTCATCAACCCCCTCAAATGCTCAACGCACCCACTCGCTTGTAAGCACTGCATTTTCTTTTACTTTGCCTTGTCAATAATTTGACAAGCATTCACGTTCTTCACACACATTTGCACAGAATCACAATTGCAACTGTAATGCGTGACTGTGCGCGCTGGAGAGAAGCCAAGGATTCGATGACCGTGTATTCTGAACACCTCTTTTGGCCCACTGACAGGCACTGTGACAGATGAACTGACACTGTCTTCAGCCCCAACTCCAGAGCAATGGTGCCTGTTATAAACACCTGGAGGCGACTCAGTTTGAAGTATGCACTATAAAAGGGTATTATGCTATGTGGGAAAAAATCAGAAACACAACATTTGAGTAATAGCTTACTTTAATCGTGCATTTCCTAGGAATGTTATACATGTGAAATGTATCTGGAAACTAAACGCCTGATTTAGTTCTTGGTGGACGGGTTACTCCATCACGATGTTATATCCAAAAGTCGGGCCTGGATGGACTTATTTTTCATTTGCCGTCTCTGAACCAGCTTGTGCAGGGGGGGTGGAACGGGGAAGGGTGGAGGTGTGCTATGTGGATTCCCTAAGTGTGCATGTGTGTTTGGCTGGCCATCTAAGGACACCCACTTTTAATGAATGACGAAAGTGGTGTTGTATTACATATTCACAGGCTTAATACGTACCCCGTTTGACGGTGTGATTTATATATATGCACGCTACGACTTCACGCGTTAGCCTGAGTGCACAGACACCCACTTGAATGAATGCTGACAGTGGGGTGGACTTCATTACAAAGCGGCCTATCATGCCACTTGAGTGATTGTGCGTCAGGCGAATACCACCATGTAATGCCTCACACTCCACGAGGCGCACTTCATGGTTTTTGTGTATTTCTCACTTCCTAAATACACACGATTGGGAGCATAAGGAGCATTTAATCTTTTAGACACTCCATTACAGCTACGTATTGTATTTGCTTGTGATTATATGTTTGTTTTCTAAGATTTTTTCCTTTCAACAATTGGACGAAAGGACACCTGACTGTGAGTACATGGTTGGGTTGCAGTGACCAAGGGTAGGGTACACCTTAGTGAGTGTATACTGCCCGGGTCATGTTCCATGGTTCTGACGAAAACCTGGTAGTATTGCAATCAGGTTGAAACATATAGACCACTTTTTAATGCACATTTTTATGCACGTTTTCTCACTACGAAGATACCGAAGGTCAATTTAACCGAGAACGGCATCTTACCAACAATTTTTAATATTGTCCAATTGCTCCAGAATAAAGTAAATGTTGGGGAGTTAAATCTGGCCAATTTTTAAACCACTATTGTCACTCACTTGCACCACATAAAATAACTGCTCCACTGTAATCAGGTGTTGAAGCTCACCCGGATTGCATTCGGCCTCTCTGGTGGGACCCCAATGATGAAGCATGTCACCAACTGGGTTGGTGAGTGAGGGGTCTTCTTAAGAAACGGGACATTTTCCTTCCTGTGCACCTCACCCAGTATCTCAGAGACATTGAGGTGTCTCCTGGGTGTACTCCTCCTACTGTTTGATTACCAGGAGTATTCCCTTTAAACACTTGAAATCCCTTTCTTTCTCCTGTGTTTTTGCCAGTCCCAGCTGAGCCATCTGCGGTTCTGTCCAATCCTTATACAGAACTTTATTCCCCCGCTCCCTCTTCCGCTGACGAAGCCCGGCGGCTGCAGCAGCAAATGGCGTGTGGGGCTGGGCGTTCTTTGCCAGTGCCAGAGAGATCTGTAACTTGATCTGAAGGAAAATGCATGTAATGTTTTGAAATAGTAGAGAGAGGTGCTGACTGCCAGTGCAGTGGAATGCGATAGCAGAGCCGATGTGGCTCCGATTCAAAGCCCTGAATTCATCCGCCTCACCAGCGTTACTGAGAGTACCATTTGAGCACATAAGGCCTCCTGGGAAAGAGGCGCAGCAGCACACAGGGGGTGCCTGTAGGAATCTGGCTCTGTATATACTATACCAAAGCGAGGTACAGTGTACACAGAGTCCAGTGGAACCCCAAAGGCAGGCAGAGGTAAAGGTAGATAGCACCTCACTCTCTACTTGTGGTAGTGTGGTTGAGCAGTAAGGCTTTATCAGAGGACAGTGTTAAGCATTTGTTGTACACACTCAGGCAGCAAATCACTTCACACACTCAAAGATTGAACTTCAGACCAATTGTTTTTGTATAAAAATATTCTTTTAGTTGTTTTATTTCTAGAACCAAGCAAGCCTGGCACAGGTAAGTGATAAATACTTTGCAGTAAATATACAGTTGTAATACAGTTTGGATTGTAATTGTATATGCACTCTGTTTTGATTTACAGTCCTGTTACTGAGAAATGCAATGCTTTGGAAATACAGTAGATATACTTTGAATGGGCTTTTTAGTAAAATAACCAGTACATTACTTTCTGATTACTGTTCTTACACAGTGTCGTATACCTGAATACCTGGATACTATACTGGACATCTCCTGTAAACTGATAAGTAAAAGCATTTTTGTTATTTAGTAAAGTTGTAAAAGGATTTCTTAGATTTTCTAACCCCTCACTTAGAAACTTTTCATAGAACAACAGCCAATGCTATCCTATGGAGGAAAATAGTGTCATCTGTTCAAAGGTAAGTACTTTGTTGTGGGAGTTGGTATTCTGGGGTAGATTTAGGGGTCCCCCAGGGTCAAGGATGCACTGATGTTGCACCCTCAGCGGCACTAGGGCTGCCTAGTTCACTGTGCTGAGGACCAAAGTTATCCAATGGGGGATCGGGGCCTCCTGTTAGTGGCTGCGGACGAGCATGACACTGGGTTGTGGGAGCAAAGCTCCTGGAGTTAAGCTCAGGGCAAATGGGGGTTCAGGACTGCACAAAAAGGTGCACCTTCAGCGGCGCTGGGGCGGCCGGGTGCGGAGTGCTGTTTTGGCGTTGGGCGCCCTGTAGCTTTCAATGGGGAGTCTCCGGTTTGCAAAGGCACTGCAGGCTCGGGGACGAAGGTCTTCTGGGTGCGGCCACCATTTGGAGAGGTAAGTTGGGATGCTGGGGGTTGGTTGGAACCATCGGAGGGGCCACCCAAGGCCGAGGGGAAGTCGGGTGTAGGGCTGCCTTTTTGGGTCAGATCTTCTTACCAGCTCCTGTTCGTGGTTTGGGAACCTTCCGGTTCAAGGCTGCAGGAGTTGGCTGGAGGCTTGATGCAGGTCAGGGGTCACCGGATTGCAAGTCTGGATCCCTGGAGAGAACTCCTCTTGGTATTGGGCCACTCGAACTCGGGCCGCGGGCGTCGGGTCAGACTGGTGCAGACCCGCGATCCTTGTAGAGCTGGAGTCCGATGTTGAACACATCCAGTGGTCACGGGAGACACAGTCTTTGGGATGAAAGGCAGGCACGTCCTCTGGGTTTGTTGAGGTTGCTGGCTGTAGAACACACCAGGATTTCGCTGGAGCAGGTTCGAGGTTGGGACAGGCTGGTAGGGCTGGAGCCAAGCCTCTTGTTAGCTTTGGCACGGCTGTTCGGCCCTTCGTCTTCTTTTCTTGTCTTCTTGTCTGAGTTCTTGGTTCAGGACTGCCCCCTAAATACTGTATTTAGGGCTCAATTTAGGGGTCTCGAGGTCAGTAGCCGATGGGCTACTGACCTCATGGTGACTACCCCCCTGGTGTGCTCACCACACTTGGGGGAGTGAGCACAATCCCTAATCCTTTTTGGGGAGTGCGTGCCATCTGCAAGATGGGGGGCACTGAAGACTGGGCTTCACCTCGCCTCCCCCACCTGAGGAGCGGGGTTGGCAGAGGTGGGCACGCAACTCTACAACACACAAATGCACACCACATAATTCCACTACCTATAACATTTCAACATCTCATAATTCCACACCACACAATTCAACTTCACATCATTCTACTACATGCCACATAATGACAATCCATCGAATTCAACTCCACACATTTTCCATTCCACGTCACATAATTCCACTTTACATAATACCACTGCATGCAACATAATTCCATTACACTCCATGCAACACAATTCAACTCCAGATAATTCCACTACACATAATTACACTCCAAACTACATAACTACACTTCATGCCACATAATTACATCCACTCAGCTCCAAAACACATTATTACACTCAGCAAAATTCAACTCCGCAATGTGACCCATATTTACATTTCACATAATTCCACACAATTTCATACAATGCCACACAACACAATTCAACAAGGTCCAATTCCATACCACACAACATAATTACATTCCACTACATACCACATAATTACACTCCACATAATTCTACTCCATGCCACTATAGCAACACTCTACATAAATACACTCACACCATGGCACTTAATTCTGCTCAACATAATTTCACTCAATGCCACACAATTCCGCATCACAGCACATCATTCACAACACACCACATAGATTCAATCCACATCACACACTTACACATCATGCCACATAATTCAACATCACACCACATAATTCCACTGAATACATGCCACTCTACGACACATAATACCACTATGCATAAGTCCACTGCACTTAATGCCACATAATTACTATCCACATAATTCCATTGCACACGCACACACTGATCCAGCATTTTTCATATTGATTCACTTCAGGTCTTTCAACAGTTTCTTTACCATAACTTTTGTAAAAATCCAAAACGCAAAAACACACTCCTCTTCTTTCGGTGTCTTCTGCGTACACAAGCGCGGCCACTTTAAGCGTCTATAACCTTCTCTCCCCCTCTTTCTCTGTTTCTAAACACACTCTTTCTACAACTCCATATCAAGCATTCATTCACCACTTCATATACACACTATCTATCTCGCTCATTCCTCCCTTCTATCTATTCTCTGCAGCTCTCACTGCTGTCTATTCACCGTACCGCATATTTCCAATACACTACACACCACACAGTTCCAGGGCACACATTTCCACAACCAACAATTCCAACTCAAACTACATGATTCCACCAAAAACAACATACATCCACTCCACTACAAACAAAAAACATAAGTAAAAAAACAATATCATCAACAATCAGTTAAGCCTAAGTTTCCCAAATGCGAGCTCTATTGGCTATGCCAATGCTTGTTTTTAATGCGCTTCGACCACTGGCTTTGGAGCAGTCAAGACATTCCATACATGGCAGCAGCTGGGGTATCTCAAGTTTGGGAGTCCTGGTGAGACCTCTGGGTGGCCGCCGAGCGGCTGTGAGAGGTGATGGGGGCATGGGGTACCTGTGCAGGTGTGTAGATACCCTGGAGACGAGGCACAGAAAGGAACCCCTCGAAGCGCCCTGGGGAAGAGCAGAGGCGCCAGGGGCACAGGGACTGTACATGTATGCATGTGACATGGAAATGCAAGCTCACATGGCTGCGAGGGCGGGGCTGCTGGGGCGGCGGGCCGCAGCATCATTTCTTATAACCTGGAACATAAGGCTGCCATAAGGCGATGCAATTCAGCGGCTTCAGGGCGCCATCTAGCGGTGGCATCACATTACTAGCGTGAGAAAAGTCTACATTTCTAATTAAGGGAAGCCGCTCGCCACATTCTATTTTCCCTACAGCGCTGAATATACTTTCACTCTTCTTAGCAGTCACATATGCGCCACCAGCAAAGTTTGGTGGTCCCGCGACCCCATGATCTTTAAATATGGATTCGTTCCCAGGAGCTTCTTTCACTCCGCAAAGCCGATGAACGCTGGGTACACATGTTGGTGCAGAATGAGTGGGAGATTTACTAAGATTTTGCGCTGTGTTTGCGTCACAAAACTATTTTTACCCCAATTTACTTTCCAGCTATAAACTTGTTTAGCACTGAAAATAACGGAAAAGTAACGCGCTGCTACGCATTACTTTGCGCCACGGAGCCGTGCCAAGGGGGGTGCATGGGCGTTCCCATTGCAGCCACCCAAGGTTTCTCACGCTAAACCCAATTTACTAAATACAGTAGATTGGGTTTGGTGAGAGAAAACTGCGCTCTCTGCAAGTAGGCGCAAGGAAGGAGAAACGCTTTCATGTCTCCTTCCTTTTCTGACTTTGCATGTGTGCTGCACTGTGCAGCACGCATACAAAAGTGGGTGAAGTTTTGCATGTGTCTGGGCATCACATTTTGCACAGGAAGGGTGTCCTTCCTGTACAAATCCTATGCTATACTCAGGCACACAGCATAGAGACATTGCGCTAAGGTATGTGTGTGTGGCGCACAGCCGCTGAAAGGGAAAGGGGAGGAGAGAGCAATCTCTCCGAAGATATGTCGCTCTCCTGCTCTCTCCCTGTCGTACAACACAGCGCAGCCTCACGGGGCGGCGCTGCATCGCGTGTCTATATGTTATATCTCACCCTATGTGTACTCTCTGAAAATGGCACATTTCGGCGAAAACCTTTTTAATTCAAAATACCTTATAAAGAAATGTATTTGAAATGGATAATAAACAAAAACAGGGTGGCAAAAGCAAGACGAGGGAGCGGGACATGGTTGCAGAGACATGCTTTCTCAAAGAGGGCATTTTTTGGTGTGCACATTTGCATAGTGCGAACTAGACCCAAATGTACTGGAGCACCTTACATGAGCACCAGTCACATTACACTTGTATCAACAACGCATAGTGCAATGGCGATAATTATTCCTGCGATAACGGTGTTTTCCATGGAACCTCGCTGGTTTTCCAGCGAAGTTCCATGGAAAACGGCGATAACCTTGCTGATACGACCCTGTGGTCGTATCAGCATAATCCACCCCCTGTGTTGTGAATAGGTAAGTCAGGATTTTAGCACACATTCGTTTTTGGCAAAAACTGCGGTTTTCGCCAAAAACTAACATCTGCTAAAATCCCGAGGGCCATCTTGTAAATATCGCGATGTGCATTTTGCGATAATTTACAACGTAGTCTGTCAGGGGTACTCCCAGTGACGCCAACTTTGCATCTCATTAGAGATGTTAAGCGAGGCATCGGCAAAACAGGTGCTAACATGTGCTAAAGCATGTTAGCACCACGTTGTAAATAGGGCAATAATGACATTGCCGCTTTAGCGGCAAAAAGTGCAGCTAAAGCGGCGATAATGCCCTTGTTAATATGCCCCTAAGTGATTTGCCCAGAATCAGAGGGTGATGAGACGACCTCAGGACTTGAACATGGCTCCCCAATACCAAGGTTGGCAGCTCTGGCCTTACGCCATGTCTAGAATAACAAAAAAGTACCTGGATGAGCCTGCAGCCGGTGGAAAAACACTGGCGACAGGCAGGAAACTGTAGTTGGTCCAAGCTTCACGGCACACTCGAAGCTCCAAGGCAGACTAGACGCTGAAGCCCTGAGAAGGTGCAGGAGGCGCTTACCCATCAGAATCAAGGGAACAAAAGCACTGTGGGAGCCAACCAATGCGAATATAATGGGTGGGCTGTAAGCCACTTTTGAGATTTGTTTTCGTTTACAAGAGATTTCGCAAGCGCAGTGCACACGATGTGCAGTCGAAACCTAAAAAGGAGCCTGACCGTATGTAATGCAATTAGAGCTGACGTAGAGCACTCCAATAACTTCAGGTCGAGTTTGCGCAATATAAAAGTGCAAAAATAAATAATACAAATAAAAATGAGTACCTTATGTGGGTACGCCACGTGACTATTGGGAAAAATAAGGCTCAAACACCCCACTTTATCTCCCAATATCATTGACCAAGCTAGACCTGAAACTGGAGGACAATGGAGGGCTGAGTTATTGACTTCTAATTAACAACAATATCCAGCGTGGGTCAAAATATCCGGTGGCTGCAGAGGTGGGGGATGCTAGAGAGGGCATAATCAGTATATTGTTGGCTGCTTCCAGTGTCGAAGACATCCTGTACCACACCCGCTGCCCACCAGCACTGTGAGGTTCATGAGGCGCCACCTTGTCTGAGCGCAGCCCTGCCAAGCCTATCAATCAATCAGAGATTTGTAGAACCAGCTAATCACCCTGAGGGGTATCCAGGTGGTTGCATGAGGTGGAGCTACTCGAAAAGCAAAGTCTTGAGTCTAATCCTTAAGTCGGGGAGGGAGGTAGACGTTCGAAGGTGGATGGGAGATCGTTCCAGGCTTTGGTTGCGAGGTGGGAGAATCGTCCTCTGGTTCGGGCACGAAGGATGCGGGCCGTGACGAGAGCCAGGGAGGCAGACCGCAGATGTCTGGTGGGCTGGTGAAAGGTCAGGTGGTTGTTCAGGTATTCGGGTCCTATGTTGTGGAGGGCTCTGTAGGCATGCATGAGCAGCTTAAAGTAGCTTCTCTTCTTGACTGGGAGCCAGTGCAGACTACGGCGGTGGGGAGTGATGTGGGATCGTCTGGGCAGATCCAGGATGACTCTTGCTACTGGGTTCTGGGTTTTTTGGAGGCGCTTGAGGAGGAGGGTGGATGTTCCAGTGTAAAGAGCATTTCTGCAGTCAAGTCAATTGTTGATGAGGGCTTGAGTGACCTTTCTTCTGGTGCTGGTTGGGATCCATCTGAAGACAGGTAGAGGTGATCGAGTTGATCTGAAGTCTCATGGAAAGTTCGCTGTCGAGAATGATTTTGAGGTTTCGGGCCTGGGTGGTCTGGGTGGGAGCTGCTCCGAGTGCCACCAATAGTTGTTCCATCGTGAGGGGTGTCTACCAAAGAAGAGAACTTCTGTTTTGTATGTGTTAATTTGAGGCAGTTGGCTCTCATTTAGTCAACGACTTCGGTCATGGCGTTCTGGAAGTTCGCTCTGGTGTTGTCCATATCTTCGGTGAGGGAGAGTACGACCTGGGTGTCGTTGGTGTAGGAGATGATGTTGAGACCGTGTCTGCAATCGATGGTTGCCAGCAGAGTCATGTGTACGTCGAACAGTGTGGGTGTGAGTGAGGAACCCTGGGGTACACCGCAGATGATGCTCTGGAGGTCGGAGGTGTACGGCAGGAGGCAGATTCTCTGAATGCATCCGGTGAGAAAGGAGGATAGCAGCTTGAGGGCGTTGCCATAGATGCCGATGTGGTGAAGCCTATGGATGAGGAGGTGGTGGGAGATGGTGTTGAAGGCCGTCAACAGTTCGAGGAAGGTCAGGGTTGCTGTCTCGCCGTGGTCAAGGGTGGTTCTTACATCGTCCGTGGTGGCTATAAGGGTGGTTTCTGTGCTGTGGTTCTGGCGGAAGCTGGATTGGGAGGGGTCAAGCAGGTGGTTGGATTCCAGGTAGTCTGTGAGTTTGCAGTTGGTAACTTTCTCTAGTACCTTGGCCAGGAAGGGGAGGAGCGAAATGGGGCTGTAGTTCTTGAGGTCGGATGGGTCCGTTGTGGGGTTTTTCACGAGTTTGACTTTGGTGAGCTTCCAGGTTTCTGGGATGGTGGTGGAGCTGAACGCTGCATTGATGGTGCAGGTGAATGGGGGTTCAAGTGCCACGCATCATGGGTTAGGGTCATGTATTATAGTGTTGATCCCCGCATTCCTGCACTAAAATATAAAATCGCGTATTAGGAAGCTCCTCTCTGAGCAAATTGTTTGAGGCGCTTTAGCTTGCACTACGTTGTACCGTCAGAAAGGCTTCTCTGCTATGCTATATTGATTTTTATAGCGCACTAATCACCCAAGAGGGTATCCAGGCGCTTGTGCAGGTGTGTAGGTGTGCGTGGGCGCCCCAAGCACTGTGAGCCTGGGTCGAGGAGTGATGACTAGTTGCCATGGATCCCTGTCAGCTCCACCTGAGCCCGGCTTGTGCTCTTTGTTTCTGTTTACCCTCTTGTCCGGCGCCGGCCCTGCTCTGCTGTGGGGCGAAGGAGGTGCTGATGTTAACACCTTCTCTAATGTCCAATGAGTCTTGATGGTTGCGGCTTTAGAGCGCTACATCATTTTTTTTTACATTTCATTCCAATGTTAGAATGAAATCTGCAAATTCTGGAAGAGACCAGCTACAAAAAAACAAGCACTGGCAAAGCCAGACAGTCTCGCCTTTGCAAGAGCGATTGGTTAGCCTGTTTTAGCTGGTTTGTACAACAGTGTGGTTGCACAGTATGTTTAAAATTGTAGTATAAATTGCTATGATATGGCCAGTACTACTAAGTTATCTATTGAGGTGGGAGTGATAACCAAAACACCCTGTAATCAGCGGCTGAAATGAAGAACAGATGACGATAAGGTTGAGGACTCCAACTTCCCATGAAACGCAGTGGTGGCACTGAGGCATTTATTCTAACCATCCTGTAAAGAAAATATAAACTATGATGCACAGACACTTCGAAGAACCACAAATGCAATTAAACAGTAACACAGCGGTTACATCAGCCAACAGTAAAGGTGCTCACCTTACACAAGCGTCATCAACTGCCATTGGTTCGTCTGCCTGGCTGCCATTTTCCGGAAAGTCGCGTGTGCAGAACGTTTAGTGATGTTACTGTGCAGTGTTAGATTTCTTTTAACTTTGGGGGAATAAATGTTGTTTATAAAAACGTGGCCACCAAATGCAAAAAAAAGAATAAACTTGACATGTATTTTTATTGTGTCGTGTATTGCCTTGCTCCTGGAAAATGTTCCTTGTGCTTCGCTGTGTTATTCAAGTAGAAACTCAGGGCTCGAGCCGGGGTACCACGTAAGTGGACGGCGTCCCCCCACTTATTTTACAGGGGGGACGCCGTCCCCCCTGCCAAACATCTGGACTCCACTCTTTCGCCTCTCTGGGACGAGGAGCTCGGCACCTTTCGTGACGTCACTTCCTGTCGTGATGTCACTTCCGGTGACAGCGTCCCCCCACTTCTTTTTTTATGACTTGAGCCCTGTAGAAACTGATGCCTTGACGCTGACGGATGCGTAGATTATTTAGTTCATAGTGAGCACAAGTCTAGGCAACCCACTCTTAACATGTGCACACCGAACCTCGAGGAGGAAAGACAAGAGTGGTATGGCCTAGTCTGTTGCATCATGCAGTGGGGCTAGTTTAGCCAAGGGTTCATGCCAAACATGTGATTGTAGCCTTTGATGACAGGGTGTTCTGTGTTGGGACTTGCCAAGTTAAGCACTCTCCAATAAGTACGCCACACACAGAGAGTAGTTTACATGTCTTTATTAGGCTGCGTTGAAGTCAAAACTCAAAGTTCTAAGCCTGCCTTAAGCTCATCCTTCCAACACTTACATCACAGGCCTACGGCATACAGTAGGAATCAAAATAGTTCAAGGGTCCTTTCATTACCAGATACTACACTCTGTGCCTTCCTTTGTGAGAGTTTAATGCAGAGGTCTTCAAACTTTTTTATGCCGAGACCCCCCTGTCAAAATTTTTTACGCATGAGGACCCCCTCTTGACCAAAATGTCTAGAACTTGGTACTCACCACCATCGACAACCAAAAGCGCCCCCAATTCCCACACCAAATCATTTTACAGTGGGTAAATGAAATGAAACAGTGTTTAGCAAAACCAAAGGTTTGTGGATGACTATGGTTCGTGGTCTTTTGGGTTTTGTTATTTGTTTCGGTTTTTGGTAACCATCTTGGCCAAGTGAACAATAAATTCTGAAGGCCACGAGAAAATGCTAAGAGGCTGGCTGCCTGGGTGTCCAGTCACCTAGGCTATAATTATGTTCACGTGGTATAAGTACGGCCATGGGGTATGCCCTTGTAATTTGTGTGCTTGGGCTATACTCAAAGGTCGTCTTGAAGCAGACTACCTATCCTCACGGTGCATCTCTTGTCCCTATGACCTCTTTCACCTCAGTGCCCCTAGAAGTGCCCTTCTTTGCAGGCCATATGTTCAGTACAGTGGGAGGCTTAGTATCTGGAAGGAGAATGACATCCCTTGTGAACATGTGTTCCCATACACTTGGTGCAGGTGCCGGACAACATGTTGCATGGTCAGACTGGCTAAACTGTGCCTTCGTCTTGGGAAGGCCTTTGCAGGGTGAGGGTCAGAAGAGAGGCTGTGAAAGATAGCAAAATACACTTGTCTAGAGATGGAAGTAAATAGACACCCGTTTGATTTTTGTGGGTGACGTTCATTGTACCCAGAGGCAGCTACCAACTACAGGCAATCTAACAGAGAGGTAGACTAGATTATTGAAGAACACACAGGCTGTCGGCGAGGAGCTGGGTAGCCTCCAAATAAGCACACACAGCGATTGTGTGAGGGGCTGGCCTTGACATGAGACAGAAAGCTGTTTACCGCACACCATTGTCTCCTCCTTCTCCCCTCCCCGGTACCTGGTTGATTAATGGTAGCACGTGTTCTATATGAGCTGACGATTCACAAAGTATTTACTGCTGCAGTGTGTCAACAATATCTTGTTGAAAACTATCTTACAGCCACACAGAATGGAAGGTGTACACAGTCTTCACCCTTTATTCTTTCCAGCACGACTGCTCATCCCGGTCTGGTGAAGCTGATATGAACTGGTTAACAATTCCATGCATGAATTCACCACATATTAAACTCCTGCTACAAGAATGAAAACGGAAAGCACACTGAAAATTAAACATTTGAAAGTCATAAAAATGAACTGGAGCCTTTGCCCCAACCCTGGAGTTTATACTGAAGTACATTACAGCTTCCAGGCCACATGTGAGACCTAGATGTTTGATCTGCACAAATCAATTTAAAAAAAGTTATAAATGTGAGTGCTTGTTAAAATTTGCTGTGAGGAGGCCAGTAGGGACATTCAGTAAGTAAATGTGGTTTATCCTAATCTGCTCCAAATTAAGACTATTTAGTGGGCAACATAATAGTACCATCATAACCCTCACCCCTCCATTGTGATGCTGCTTATTTGAGAAAAGACTGCAGAACCAAATGTGTTTAATAATATTGGAATTGTGTAAGCTTTACCATGTAATATTTTGATACTGTAAAAATATTTGGCTTTGTCAATTATTGAAAAAATCTATTCTCCGTTCAGACAAATAACATGAGCATTGACACTTTCATAAACCATGCTGTCTGAATCTTTCTCTGCAGGGATATTTAAACAAACGTAAAAGTAATGATGTTTCAGACATCAACTTTGTCATCTTCAGTAGTCCATTCACTGCACTTATCTTGCAAACAAGTTAGTCTCTAAAAGCTTAGTTTGAAAAGTAAAAATATATGTATATCTTCATTTTGCTTACTTAACATCTTTTCAAGCATTTCACTGTGAATGTCCATTGTCAGCAGCATCAAACCCCACACGGATGCGCAGCCCTGCCAAGTATCACGCATCAGGCGTGAGACTAACGCATTTCAGTGTGGTGGTCCGCATCACCGCACTGAAATACAAAGTCACGCATATTGGGGCCTTTGGTCATCAGCTGTCAAGTGCTGCGCCAAGCGCTGGCCTTTATAATTACTAATGGAGCGGGACAGGAGCCTGCAGCACGCGGTGTACACAAGTTGGCAGATTTCGAGGCTGGTCTGGGTAACCGTAAGATTGCTAGTAGGTACAAATCATACAACACTGCTCGACTGCTGAAACAATCACTGCGCAGCCGCGCGGCATTCCGCACGTTCACTTATGTCGCTGCTGGCAATAGTAGGTCAGCGGGAGGCAGTTGCATTTTGCACTGTGAGCGCGCTCTTAAATGCGTCAGATGGTTCCAAGCGAGAGTGCAACTCCCGAGGACCCCAACGGGGGCCACCGTGGTCTGGGCGCTGCCCGAGCAAGCCAGCTCTGACCGCTGACTGTCTGCAGCTCAGCTGACACTGAGCCGGCCCGAGCTCGATCTGGCTGTTGCTAATCACCAGACAAGCGGAGTCAGTGGATGGCTGACATGAAAATGCAGCTACTCTCTGACCGACTCTGCAAAAAGTAAGTGTGTGCAAGGCAAGGCTAGGACGCATTTAGCAATACGTTCGAAATAGCTCATTCATTTACAGTTCCAAATATTATGCTTGCCATAATTTTGAGCCTCTGCCTGCCAGCAGTGTTATTATGTAGGCGCATGAATTATTGAATATTAAGCATTAGGAGCCCTGGTGTGAGGGAGCAGTGAGTAACAAACAAAACTAGCGTATTCACTGAATCTGCAAAGCCACATGCAGCTTTTATTACACAAAATAATATTTTAATAGCGCACAATCATGAGAACCCGTCCCACCTCTCTTTCTATTTATTTTGTTTCGAGCTAACTATACATGTAGCGTGCTTCAACCTCCCTGTCCTGAGACATGCCAGTGCCAGTCTGCGGGGACTCTGGCGACTTGAGTCAGCCGAGTCTTGTGGATTTATTCATTTATTATGCAGCTGACGAGATGGGGCCTCTCACACCTTAGGAATCTCGGCCCGGGTGCACGTGGGACACATAAGCCCTGGAGTAGACTGATGCTACTTGTTTGGTAGCCAGGGAAGAGGAAGAAAGCCCAGACATTTACACTTTGTGCCTTATTACTTACCTAGGATAGCCAGACGCGCACACTGCGACCTTTACTTCACTATTCATGCCCTATGCTGAGTGCAGACACATGCACACAGCCTCATACACAGCATACTTTGCTGAGTGCAGGCGTGAGCCAAAGGCTCTTTTCATGTTGTGCACAGTAGAAGCTAACGCACAGGGAGAGATTATTGTATGGAAATGAGCTCCACAACCGATTGTATACAGTTAACATTGCTTATTTATAGCATTTATTCAGTCATGGTAAACTGATCTTCATTGCTTGATTTTGCTCGAGAGTGTCACTCATAGTAAATGTCACTCATAATTGCAATGAATTTATGAAAATGTCACACATAGTAATCTGAAACCTTGGCAGCTATGGGACGCGCCGTGTTTAAATAGAAACATCAATGAAATTGAGCACGGAGTTAAGGCAGCATAAATAAATAGACACATGCAGGAAAGAATAAAAACGGACAGAACACAGAAAATAAAGATCAACCGCAGCCTTTGCCCAAATCCCCTCATGGCTCAATCGGGGAAACAAATAAGAATCTGTGTGTGTGCGCAAGTCAGTTTCAGTGTATGTCTGCAGCGGGGAAGAGGCAGGTTACCTAATTAAACTGGGAAGCTTTGGGTTGCCTTGGAAATCAGCCGGAAGTAACGCGGAGATCCTAATGAAGAGGCAGCAACGAGCCACAAAGCAGCACACGAGGTGAAAGCAGAGATGGCCAAGGAAGGCAGCAGTGACGGCGTAAATATTGCAGAACTCCCTCGAAGTACAGGCTGCATTGCAAAGATTCTGGTCCATCTTTATGGACAAAGTTTGCGGGCATTTCCTTGTATGCACGCTGCAGTCTCTCTGATTGGAGGACATGTTTTGATGACGTAGCCCATTATGATTGGCTTATTTTACCTAGTCCTCCAATCAGAGAGCCTCCTGAGATGCAAGTATTTCTAATCCAAAACGAAGAGGAAACGTTTTGGATATGAGGCAGACGGGAGGCTGGTGAATGCGCGACCCCCTTCTGATGACTCCACGGCCCCCCTGGGGGTCGCGCCCCATAGATTGAAGACCTCTGGTTTAATGTGAGGCAAATAATAAAATGTCGGCTGGGATGCTGACAAGCTCCCCAGCACCTTGGGCTGAGACTCTGGCCTTTTGCAGGCTAATAGTCTTGGGGAGCGTGAGGCTCTGATTGGTTGCTATAGCTATTGCAGCATCTTATAATACCAGAACGTTTTTTGAACTTAGTTCTAGTTTCCATAAATATAAATAATAAAGGGGCAAGTAGTGTGTAACTATGGGAGACTGGAAGCAACATTTGGGAAAAAATCAGGAAAGAAAAGGAAATTTTACTGGATCAGTGAGTGTTCAAAAGTGCTTGCTCTCCTGGTTGCAAAAGTAAATAACTATGTATCACAATGCTTTCACTGCAAGTGCCCCCTGGGAGAATACTGCAAGCAAACATTACTAACAACACTTGCACCACAGGGATGGAAGTTCAGATCCAGTCAGGTGAGATGTTGAGGAGAGTCTGGCAGTCCCTAGGAAGTAGATAGGGTCTAGTGGAGAGTCGCTGCCGGCAACATAGAAAACGGACTAGCAATGCACGCATCCAGCAGCTAGGCGCACATCAAGGAAGGCTGCAGAATGAGGGCGAAGGAGGGCGGGGCCTGAGCTAAAGAGGAGCAGCTTGGGATGTTCTTACATTTCAGTTGTTAGGAAAACACTGAAGGCAAAGTTTATAATTACTCAACCACTTTAAACTCAATAGCGTTCTTATTCATAGGCATATTCTTTAATACATTGCAATTTTTGTGGAGAATATGTAATTAAAATTAACATAAAATATATGTGATTATGGGCCATAGGTATCAAGCTAAATTGCTATCGCAGACCAGTGCGGCCGGTAGTGGGAGTACCGGCCGGGCGGTGAAGTGGAGAGGGGGAGGGGCAGGGTGGGGGGTAGTAATGTATGGATTACGGACTTTAAAAGGTAAGTAAACATAAAAATAAATAAAACGAATTTCATTGCACGCACTGCATCACCAAATGCGATGCAGTGTGTGCAACGACATTCGTTTTATTTATTTTTATGTTTATTTACCTTTTAAAGTCCGTAATCCATACATTACTACCCCCCACCCTGCCCCTCCCCTCTCCACGTCACCGCCCAGCTGGTACTCCCACTACCGGCAGCTGCTGTCGCAGACGCTGAAATTTGCAGCGTTTGCGATTGCAATTTAGCAGTGTGCAATGTATAACACAAAAACCTACTCGCAAAATAAGGAATAGCAAAATCTGCAATTCCCTATATTGCGAATGCATTTAAAGGATCGCAAATTGCAATTCTTTCAATGCAATGTAAGAAGCACAAAAAAAGTGTGATTTGGCCTTAAGGAATTACAAATTAGCACCAACTTCAAGTTGGTGGTAATTTGAGGTTTTCTCTAAAAAAAGCACTTTTTTGCTTTTTGAAAAGTGCCAGATGTCGCACATACATACATACATACATGCAACAGGGTGTCCTCTTGGCACCCTTGCAACCTTGAAATTGCATTCTCAATTTGCAATTCTCTAATTGCTAATTGCAAATTGAGAATGTCTTCCCATTCATTCCTATGGGCCTCGTAGCCCATAGGAATGAATGGGAAGGTATTCCTTCTTTCAGAATCTCAATTTGCGATTCGCAAATAATGAATATGTTGGATTCACAACATTTTTAGCAAATCCTACATACATTGAATTTTGCAGTTCTCTAATTGCAATTCGCAAAAAATCGCAATTAGAGATTCGCAAAATTCGTTTTTGATACATATGGCCCTATGTAAACTAACCATTGACATATATTTTATTGAAAATGAAAAATACGTGATCCCTTTTCTTGGTTTTCTCGCACATCTCTTGTAACTGGATACTCAATAGATTTGTTCCAAGATGACGGATCTTGTAGCGACCTTTCTCGCTCTTTCCAAATGAGTCAACTAAGCAAATAACCTCAAGCACTGCAAAGCCCGTGAGTGGCAGCTGGGAAAAATCAAGAAGGGTTAAAAGTCGTGAGAAAGCAAAACTATAAGCATTGACAGAAAGGGCAGGGTAAGTGGGGGTGGGAGAAAACATAGTTCCTCAACCACAGGTTAAGCGGTGGACAGGCACGAATGAAGTGGAATCCATCTGTGCTTGGTCCATGCTCCAAAGAAAGGAATAGAAGTGACGCTATGCCTGGACTGGCCAATAAGGAGGCAGCAAAGAAGAGTGACAGTAAAGCAAACAACCAGTGAGCAATGGACGGGCTCCAAGCCCATTACTGAAAAAAAGGTTTTGCAATGGAGAGCGCGTGCACTAATACATGCTCACGCAGGCTCGACCTAAGAGGTTTGTGTTTGCATTGTTTTGAAACCATTTGCATTGCTTTTGTGAATCACACTGCACCAGGGGTAAGCTGACAGCCTCCTTTCTTGTGCTTGAAACCGAAATATCAAAGTACAGGTACCTGTTAATAAAAGAGAGGTGACATTCTCCTGACTTTCATTCATGGCTCAGGTACCAGTGATGTCGCCTCATACCGTAAACAGCCTGGTTTCGCTTTGGCAGGCTGAGTGCCTATTTTCTGTTCTTTACATGTTAAGTATGTCAGATGCCTTTTTGAGTCACCATTGCAGGGTGCTGCAAAACAGGCTCCTGTTTCTTGGCTGGAGTAAAACAGGGAGGTGGGAAGACTGCTGTGTACAGTGGGGGCCATTACAGGCATTTACATGAAGAGTCTTTATTACTACCCAAAAGAACCCATTTTACCTTCTTCATCATAATGAAAGCCTGAGGATAAAAGTCACATTTTGTTCTTATAGACTTCAGTTTGGATTCAGCTCCTTGAAGCCAGTTCAGAACTCGCTGAGCTGTAGTACAATGTTTATTACTTGTGACCTGCAGATAATACAACAATCTCTGTAACAAAAGCAGTAACCCACTGAGCTGTCTGCATGAAATATAATCTGTGACCTGCAGGCTGTACCTTGTGCTCTGCAGCAGGCGCGTTAACACTATGATATCTGATGCTGAGTCACGTGTGTGACTGGACGACCCTTAGAGTTCTCCAGAAAGTGCATTGACCGCCGAGGGGGTTTCTCAGCTTCCAGTGCAGGTTTTTGCTGCAGTTTCAAGGCCCCTTTCGAGCCTTTCATTGCTCAAAATAGGTGATTACGGATTTGTCTCTGTATACATGGTCTTCATTGCTTAGTTTTACTCACTTGAAGCGTCACACTTGGCTATAGGTTGTCACCCCTACACAGGCTAAAAGCCTGGAAAAGTCACACATAAGCAATCTGAATCTTGGCAGCCGTGTGATCCGGCTCGAAAACAGGTCATAAAACAAGGAACGGCCGCCTGGCCAATCGATGCGGGTGAGGTGCTGGCCAATGACAGAAGGCGCCGGATCCATGCGAGACGGGGCCCAGTTCCTGAATGGCTGTGATGCTGTTGTCTGATGCCGGATGAGCAGTGCTTAATTTGTACAATAATAAGTGCCGGGGCCCTGACCAGGAGGCACTGCAGCTTGCGCCACCCATCGCCCGTCATCGCTGCCAATGGTGGTGCCAAACAACGACCACGTCACTAATCGACAGGCCCGTGCACACCAATTCCTCAGAATCTCCACATAATTAGGAATGCTCCACGGCAAGAGTTATGCGCGCGCGCTTGACACGTGCTTTGTCCCAGTAGCACATTTTTAAGTTTCCCAAACAAGCTGGTGCCTTATCACGCTCCCCTCCCAAGCTGATCAGCAAAACTGATGTAAGTTGCTCAGGTAACAAACCAAACTTCAAATTATCTTCCTTGTAATCCCAATTTACAAGGGGGGGGGGGGAGGGGGGGGGGGGGGTAATGATGCACCAGCCTGCTTAGGGAACTAAACAACTACTAACCATCGCTCTCACTTGCAAGTGCGACGGATCAGATTATTCCAGGTCCCCAAAGCTGAAGGATGGCCGGGGAGGCAGGCATGAGTAATTTTTTATGTTTACTGTATTCATAACCAACCATTGTTCTGCTTTTATCTAAATTAGATGAGCAGCGCCACCTTGTGGCAGACTGTCATAAGTACGGTGTTGACAATTAAGTGTCAGTGCTGAGCACCGGAAACCAATTAAGTGCCGATGCTGCGCACCGGAAACCACCTGCTCAAATAAAGCACTGCAGATGAGCATGTGCTCAGAGAGGTCAAGCCTGGCACAAATGTGTTTACTGAGCAAAACACTACAAAAGTTGCATTACTGTGTGTAAACAATGTTTACACTTCGTCCACCGTAGCCACACGCACACCTTCCAGCCAGGCTGAGTCAGTGAGCTCTTGATAATTGGAGCTCTGGGCAGTCAAAGTGGGCTGGGCACTTTTGTTATTATTATATTATGGCCTCGTTTTCCATAGACGGTCCTACCAGGAATCATAGTGTGAATGACAGATGTATTTTAGTGTGGGGATGCAAACAACAGCACAAAATCATGGCTGCCAAGTTTCCCAAGTACATGTCTTATTGGCTGCTCCAATCCAGGTTTTTTCCTTTGAATCCTGGGACATGTAGTCTTGTTTTATGATGGCACAAACAAGGGTTAAAGTCCCAGAATTCAAAGAAAAAACTAACCCTGGGCGAAGCACTACGCTACGCTCGCGTAGTTTGCGAAGTTTGCACATCTTCGCACTTCGCGAGCTGCACGTAGCACAGTGGGAACACGTGCAGTGCAGCGGTCATTTTTTGCTTGTTCGCGGTCCTCAACGTTATATTCGCGACCGCGAGCAAGCAAAATGACATCCCGGCGAGATTCTCAATGCGGGGAGGTCAGGTCTCAGTACGCGTTGAGAAAGCTGATGCTCGAGTAAAAATCTACTCGAGCAGCAGAAAACTACAGCTCGCACTGTGCAAGATGCCGTTTTCAATGATTGCACAGTGCAGGATGCTTGTCCGCACTATGCAATCATTGAAAACGCATCTTGCACAGTGCGAACATGCTACTACGCAGCTCACGTAGTGCTACGTGAAGCTCGCGTAGTGCAAAGTGCACTTCGCGTAGTGCTACTTCGTGAACTACGCCCACCCTTAGAAAAAACCTGGACTGGAGCAGCACATCACGCATGAAACTGAGAAACTTGGCATGGCTGTAAAATACGTTAGTCTAGCCAAGTGATACTCAAAGTACGGCTCGGGGCCACTTGCAGCCCTCCTGACTCTTACATGGGGTCCCCTGGGCCACAACAGCATTGGGAGGCTATTTATTGCACTCAGCACTACCCTTAAAAAGATGTTAAATAAATGTGCAATTATTTTTTTACAGCTTAACTGAAGTAAAAGAAGGGGAATACATAGCGTGTCCTGCACCTCTTAAATGCAGGTGCAACCTCATTTGTAAAGGCATCTTCAACAAACATGTAAAAGTCTGATAGTCTCTTCAAAATTCATAGTGTCATTCATTATCATGGTGAAATGTTTTATCTTAGTACATCAGAGTATATTACTGCATTGTGATATTTTTTTTTAAGTGATAAGTTTGAACCAGGAATTTAGAAACATTCATTTTGCTGCCCACCCTGGTAACAATGCCAACAGTGAACAAAGATGCAATTCGGTTGTCATGTGCACCCTCTGGGTGGCCTGGGTTACTATTATACATGGACAACATTATAGTTTATTAAACCACAAAGGAGAGAAGGTTTTGTACTTCCCACATCCTAAAGACATGGATTTCAAGGTCCTCTAATATGTGATTATGAAGAAAAAGGAGGCAAAGAAAAATAAATCAATTGCCTAGGCTCACACAATTTGGTCTAGTGGGGAAGCCAGAATTGATCCTAGGCTTTCTGATTTTACATTGTACAACTCAGTCAGTAGATATACATGCTTTGCTTCCTTTACTCCCACCTTACTCCCCCCTCACGGCTCTCGGTCATACCACAGACCAAACTTTTTTGCCTCTGGGAAAATGTTTGCGAGTACCCATTGTCTAATCCTTTTTAGATTTTTTTGCAGTTTCATTTAGCGCTAACTCAATACGAAGGTATTGGAGCTCTTTACCTAAGCACTAGTTACATTACACCAGGACACGTTCATTATTTGTAGGCACGGGGAGATTAAGTGGTTCTATGTCAAGACCCGGAAGCTCAGATTATGCTGAACTTTCTTTACTGTTTATTCACAGCGGCCAATTAGAATAAGAACTACGTTACCCACTAAGCATGTATAACAAACTACCAAAAAACATGTGATACAAAATGTCCACTCCCAGTCCAGACAGCCATATGAAGGATCTTGTCGCATTTCCGCTTCCTCTTTCTTTGCTGCTCACAGCAGTGGAGATAAGTACCTTCTGCTTGTTAATGTCCTGCTTTACTGTTATTTTACCTTATATGCCTTTGTCTTTTGCTTGCATATGAGCAGGAGCTTCTGTGCCAGTCTTTTGTCTATGCGCGCTTCACCCCTGCCGATTAACCCCCGATGGATCTCCACTCAAGGGGTTTCTTCGTCCCGGCATCTTTGCGGGAGGAGGTGCATGAGGTTAATACCCTCATGAGGCATTCCAGCGCCTCGTCAACTGTGACCTCCTCTTCAGAGGATTCCGTCCTTACTCTGTGGAGGCGAAGAAGCCTCTTAAAAGCTCAGTGGACATTTTGTTTTATTCAGCAGCCGCACTCCTCCATCAGGCGGATCCTTCAGAGTGGGAGATGCAGATCTACTCTTTATTTTAGATACCTTACAGGGTTTTTTCCTACCAATATCATTCATCTTAGGATAGATAGGTGACAGGTAATCCCCTATCATCCAGGGGTGTAGTTAGTAAGGTTGGCACCTTCTGAAGCTACTGTGTGCAAACTATTTCTTAGTGTGGCAGGGATCACAGGAAGGGCATGAACCTTATGTCCTGTGATCTGTGAAATGCTCCATGTGATTGATCAGGCCAAAACGCGCTCCTTTGAGTCTGCATGGATCAGAGCCCTTAAGCAGTTCCTGGGCCCTTCGCCTCGGCCCTGAAGGGTTCCCAGAGTGGAACAGCAATGACGCGCTCCTTTGAGTCTGCATGGATCAGAGCCCTTCAGCAGTTCCTGGGCCTTTCGCCTCGGCCCTGAAGGGTTCCCAGAGTGGAACAGCAATGACGCGCTCCTTTGAGTCTGCATGGATCAGAGCCCTTCAGCAGTTCCTGGGCCCTTCGCCTCGGTCCTGAAGGGTTCCCAGAGTGGAACAGCAATGACGCGCTCCTTTGAGTCTGCATGGATCAGAGCCCTTCAGCAGTTCCTGGGCCCTTCGCCTCGGCCCTGAAGGGTTCCCAGAGTGGAACAGCAATGACGCGCTCCTTTGAGTCTGCATGGATCAGAGCCCTTCAGCAGTTCCTGGGCCCTTCGCCTCGGCCCTGAAGGGTTCCCAGAGTGGTACAGCAATGACGCGCTCCTTTGAGTCTGCATGGATCAGAGCCCTTCAGCAGTTCCTGGGCCCTTCGCCTCGGCCCTGAAGGGTTCCCAGAGTGGAACAGCAATGACGCGCTCCTTTGAGTCTGCATGGATCAGAGCCCTTCAGCAGTTCCTGGGCCCTCTGCCTTGTCCCTTAAGGGTTCCCAGAGTGGTACAGCAATGACGCGCTCCTTTGAGTCTGCATGGATCAGAGCCCTTCAGCAGTTCCTGGGCCCTTCGCCTCGGCCCTGAAGGGTTCCCAGAGTGGTACAGCAATGACGCGCTCCTTTGAGTCTGCATGGATCAGAGCCCTTAAGCAGTTCCTGGGCCCTTCGCCTCGGCCCTGAAGGGTTCCCAGAGTGGAACAGCAATGACGCGCTCCTTTGAGTCTGCATGGATCAGAGCCCTTCAGCAGTTCCTGGGCCCTTCGCCTCGGCCCTGAAGGGTTCCCAGAGTGGAACAGCAATGACGCGCTCCTTTGAGTCTGCATGGATCAGAGCCCTTCAGCAGTTCCTGGGCCCTTCGCCTCGGCCCTGAAGGGTTCCCAGAGTGGAACAGCAATGACGCGCTCCTTTGAGTCTGCAAGGATCAGAGCCCTTCAGCAGTTCCTGGGCCCTTCGCCTCGGCCCTGAAGGGTTCCCAGAGTGGTACAGCAATGACGCGCTCCTTTGAGTCTGCATGGATCAGAGCCCTTCAGCAGTTACTGGGCCCTTCGCCTCGGCCCTGAAGGGTTCCCAGAGTGGTACAGCAATGACGCGCTCCTTTGAGTCTGCATGGATCAGAGCCCTTAAGCAGTTCCTGGGCCCTTCGCCTCGGCCCTGAAGGGTTCCCAGAGTGGTACAGCAATGACGCGCTCCTTTGAGTCTGCATGGATCAGAGCCCTTAAGCAGTTACTGGGCCCTTCGCCTCGGCCCTGAAGGGTTCCCAGAGTGGTACAGCAATGACGCGCTCCTTTGAGTCTGCATGGATCAGAGCCCTTAAGCAGTTCCTGGGCCCTTCGCCTCGGCCCTGAAGGGTTCCCAGAGTGGTACAGCAATGACGCGCTCCTTTGAGCCTGCATGGATCAGAGCCCTTCAGCAGTTCCTGGGCCCTTCGCCTCGGCCCTGAAGGGTTCCCAGAGTGGAACAGCAATGACGCGCTCCTTTGAGTCTGCATGGATCAGAGCCCTTCAGCAGTTACTGGGCCCTTCGCCTCGGCCCTGAAGGGTTCCCAGAGTGGTACAGCAATGACGCGCTCCTTTGAGTCTGCATGGATCAGAGCCCTTCAGCAGTTCCTGGGCCCTTCGCCTCGGCCCTGAAGGGTTCCCAGAGTGGTACAGCAATGACGCGCTCCTTTGAGTCTGCATGGATCAGAGCCCTTAAGCAGTTACTGGGCCCTTCGCCTCGGCCCTGAAGGGTTCCCAGAGTGGAACAGCAATGACGCGCTCCTTTGAGTCTGCATGGATCAGAGCCCTTCAGCAGTTCCTGGGCCCTCTGCCTTGTTCCTTCAGGGTTCCCAGAGTGGAACAGCAATGACGCGCTCCTTTGAGTCTGCATGGATCAGAGCCCTTCAGCAGTTACTGGGCCCTTCGCCTCGGCCCTGAAGGGTTCCCAGAGTGGTACAGCAATGACGCGCTCCTTTGAGTCTGCATGGATCAGAGCCCTTCAGCAGTTCCTGGGCCCTTCGCCTCGGCCCTGAAGGGTTCCCAGAGTGGAACAGCAATGACGCGCTCCTTTGAGTCTGCATGGATCAGAGCCCTTCAGCAGTTCATGGGCCCTTCGCCTCGGCCCTGAAGGGTTCCCAGAGTGGAACAGCAATGACGCGCTCCTTTGAGTCTGCATGGATCAGAGCCCTTCAGCAGTTCCTGGGCCCTTCGCCTCGGCCCTGAAGGGTTCCCAGAGTGGAACAGCAATGACGCGCTCCTTTGAGTCTGCATGGATCAGAGCCCTTCAGCAGTTCCTGGGCCCTCTGCCTTGTTCCTTCAGGGTTCCCAGAGTGGAACAGCAATGACGCGCTCCTTTGAGTCTGCATGGATCAGAGCCCTTCAGCAGTTACTGGGCCCTTCGCCTCGGCCCTGAAGGGTTCCCAGAGTGGTACAGCAATGACGCGCTCCTTTGAGTCTGCATGGATCAGAGCCCTTCAGCAGTTCCTGGGCCCTTCGCCTCGGCCCTGAAGGGTTCCCAGAGTGGAACAGCAATGACGCGCTCCTTTGAGTCTGCATGGATCAGAGCCCTTCAGCAGTTCCTGGGCCCTTCGCCTCGGCCCTGAAGGGTTCCCAGAGTGGAACAGCAATGACGCGCTCCTTTGAGTCTGCATGGATCAGAGCCCTTAAGCAGTTACTGGGCCCTTCGCCTCGGCCCTGAAGGGTTCCCAGAGTGGTACAGCAATGACGCGCTCCTTTGAATCTGCATGGATCAGAGCCCTTCAGCAGTTACTGGGCCCTTCGCCTCGGCCCTGAAGGGTTCCCAGAGTGGAACAGCAATGACGCGCTCCTTTGAGTCTGCATGGATCAGAGCCCTTAAGCAGTTCCTGGGCCCTTCGCCTCGGCCCTGAAGGGTTCCCAGAGTGGTACAGCAATGACGTGCTCCTTTGAGTCTGCATGGATCAGAGCCCTTCAGCAGTTCCTGGGCCCTTCGCCTCGGCCCTGAAGGGTTCCCAGAGTGGAACAGCAATGACGCGCCCCTTTGAGTCTGCATGGATCAGAGCCCTTCAGCAGTTCCTGGGCCCTTCGCCTCGGCCCTGAAGGGTTCCCAGAGTGGTACAGCAATGACGCGCTCCTTTGAGTCTGCATGGATCAGAGCCCTTCAGCAGTTCCTGGGCCCTTCGCCTCGGCCCTGAAGGGTTCCCAGAGTGGAACAGCAATGACGCGCTCCTTTGAGTCTGCATGGATCAGAGCCCTTCAGCAGTTACTGGGCCCTTCGCCTCGGCCCTGAAGGGTTCCCAGAGTGGTACAGCAATGACGCGCTCCTTTGAGTCTGCATGGATCAGAGCCCTTCAGCAGTTACTGGGCCCTTCGCCTCGGCCCTGAAGGGTTCCCAGAGTGGAACAGCAATGACGAGCTCCTTTGAGTCTGCATGGATCAGAGCCCTTCAGCAGTTCCTGGGCCCTTCGCCTCGGCCCTGAAGGGTTCCCAGAGTGGTACAGCAATGACGCGCTCCTTTGAGTCTGCATGGATCAGAGCCCTTAAGCAGTTACTGGGCCCTTCGCCTCGGCCCTGAAGGGTTCCCAGAGTGGAACAGCAATGACGCGCTCCTTTGAGTCTGCATGGATCAGAGCCCTTCAGCAGTTCCTGGGCCCTCTGCCTTGTTCCTTCAGGGTTCCCAGAGTGGAACAGCAATGACGCGCTCCTTTGAGTCTGCATGGATCAGAGCCCTTCAGCAGTTACTGGGCCCTTCGCCTCGGCCCTGAAGGGTTCCCAGAGTGGTACAGCAATGACGCGCTCCTTTGAGTCTGCATGGATCAGAGCCCTTCAGCAGTTCCTGGGCCCTTCGCCTCGGCCTTAAAGGGTTCCCAGAGTGGAACAGCAATGACGCGCTCCTTTGAGTCTGCATGGATCAGAGCCCTTCAGCAGTTCATGGGCCCTTCGCCTCGGCCCTGAAGGGTTCCCAGAGTGGAACAGCAATGACGCGCTCCTTTGAGTCTGCATGGATCAGAGCCCTTCAGCAGTTCCTGGGCCCTTCGCCTCGGCCCTGAAGGGTTCCCAGAGTGGAACAGCAATGACGCGCTCCTTTGAGTCTGCATGGATCAGAGCCCTTCAGCAGTTCCTGGGCCCTCTGCCTTGTTCCTTCAGGGTTCCCAGAGTGGAACAGCAATGACGCGCTCCTTTGAGTCTGCATGGATCAGAGCCCTTCAGCAGTTACTGGGCCCTTCGCCTCGGCCCTGAAGGGTTCCCAGAGTGGTACAGCAATGACGCGCTCCTTTGAGTCTGCATGGATCAGAGCCCTTCAGCAGTTCCTGGGCCCTTCGCCTCGGCCCTGAAGGGTTCCCAGAGTGGAACAGCAATGACGCGCTCCTTTGAGTCTGCATGGATCAGAGCCCTTCAGCAGTTCCTGGGCCCTTCGCCTCGGCCCTGAAGGGTTCCCAGAGTGGAACAGCAATGACGCGCTCCTTTGAGTCTGCATGGATCAGAGCCCTTAAGCAGTTACTGGGCCCTTCGCCTCGGCCCTGAAGGGTTCCCAGAGTGGTACAGCAATGACGCGCTCCTTTGAATCTGCATGGATCAGAGCCCTTCAGCAGTTACTGGGCCCTTCGCCTCGGCCCTGAAGGGTTCCCAGAGTGGAACAGCAATGACGCGCTCCTTTGAGTCTGCATGGATCAGAGCCCTTAAGCAGTTCCTGGGCCCTTCGCCTCGGCCCTGAAGGGTTCCCAGAGTGGTACAGCAATGACGTGCTCCTTTGAGTCTGCATGGATCAGAGCCCTTCAGCAGTTCCTGGGCCCTTCGCCTCGGCCCTGAAGGGTTCCCAGAGTGGAACAGCAATGACGCGCCCCTTTGAGTCTGCATGGATCAGAGCCCTTCAGCAGTTCCTGGGCCCTTCGCCTCGGCCCTGAAGGGTTCCCAGAGTGGAACAGCAATGACGCGCTCCTTTGAGTCTGCATGGATCAGAGCCCTTCAGCAGTTCCTGGGCCCTTCGCCTCGGCCCTGAAGGGTTCCCAGAGTGGTACAGCAATGACGCGCTCCTTTGAGTCTGCATGGATCAGAGCCCTTCAGCAGTTCCTGGGCCCTTCCTTTTGGCCCTGAAGGGTTCCCAGAGTGGTACAGCAATGACGCGCTCCTTTGAGTCTGCATGGATCAGAGCCCTTAAGCAGTTCCTGGGCCCTTCCTTTTGTCCCTGAAGGGTTCCCAGAGTGGAACAGCAATGACGCGCTCCTTTGAGTCTGCATGGATCAGAGCCCTCCAGCAGTTCCTGGGCCCTTCGCCTCGGCCCTGAAGGGTTCCCAGAGTGGTACAGCAATGACGCGCTCCTTTGAGTCTGCATGGATCAGAGCCCTTAAGCAGTTACTGGGCCCTTCGCCTCGGCCCTGAAGGGTTCCCAGAGTGGAACAGCAATGACGCGCTCCTTTGAGTCTGCATGGATCAGAGCCCTTCAGCAGTTCCTGGGCCCTTCGCCTCGGCCCTGAAGGGTTCCCAGAGTGGAACAGCAATGACGCGCTCCTTTGAGTCTGCATGGATCAGAGCCCTTCAGCAGTTCCTGGGCCCTTCGCCTCGGCCCTGAAGGGTTCCCAGAGTGGTACAGCAATGACGCGCTCCTTTGAGTCTGCATGGATCAGAGCCCTTCAGCAGTTCCTGGGCCCTTCGCCTCGGCCCTGAAGGGTTCCCAGAGTGGTACAGCAATGACGCGCTCCTTTGAGTCTGCATGGATCAGAGCCCTTAAGCAGTTCCTGGGCCCTTCCTTTTGTCCCTGAAGGGTTCCCAGAGTGGTACAGCAATGACGCGCTCCTTTGAGTCTGCATGGATCAGAGCCCTTAAGCAGTTCCTGGGCCCTTCCTTTTGTCCCTGAAGGGTTCCCAGAGTGGAACAGCAATGACGCGCTCCTTTGAGTCTGCATGGATCAGAGCCCTTAAGCAGTTACTGGGCCCTTCGCCTCGGCCCTGAAGGGTTCCCAGAGTGGTACAGCAATGACGCGCTCCTTTGAGTCTGCATGGATCAGAGCCCTTAAGCAGTTACTGGGCCCTTCGCCTCGGCCCTGAAGGGTTCCCAGAGTGGAACAGCAATGACGCGCTCCTTTGAGTCTGCATGGATCAGAGCCCTTAAGCAGTTACTGGGCCCTTCGCCTCGGCCCTGAAGGGTTCCCAGAGTGGAACAGCAATGACGCGCTCCTTTGAGTCTGCATGGATCAGAGCCCTTAAGCAGTTACTGGGCCCTTCGCCTCGGCCCTGAAGGGTTCCCAGAGTGGTACAGCAATGACGCGCTCCTTTGAGTCTGCATGGATCAGAGCCCTTCAGCAGTTACTGGGCCCTTCGCCTCGGCCCTGAAGGGTTCCCAGAGTGGTACAGCAATGACGCGCTCCTTTGAGTCTGCATGGATCAGAGCCCTTAAGCAGTTCCTGGGCCCTTCGCCTCGGCCCTGAAGGGTTCCCAGAGTGGAACAGCAATGACGCGCTCCTTTGAGTCTGCATGGATCAGAGCCCTTCAGCAGTTACTGGGCCCTTCGCCTCGGCCCTGAAGGGTTCCCAGAGTGGAACAGCAATGACGCGCTCCTTTGAGTCTGCATGGATCAGAGCCCTTCAGCAGTTCCTGGGCCCTTCGCCTCGGCCCTGAAGGGTTCCCAGAGTGGAACAGCAATGACGCGCTCCTTTGAGTCTGCATGGATCAGAGCCCTTCAGCAGTTCCTGGGCCCTTCGCCTCGGCCCTGAAGGGTTCCCAGAGTGGAACAGCAATGACGCGCTCCTTTGAGTCTGCATGGATCAGAGCCCTTCAGCAGTTCCTGGGCCCTTCGCCTCGGCCCTGAAGGGTTCCCAGAGTGGTACAGCAATGACGCGCTCCTTTGAGTCTGCATGGATCAGAGCCCTTCAGCAGTTCCTGGGCCCTTCGCCTCGGCCCTGAAGGGTTCACAGAGTGGAACAGCAATGACGCGCTCCTTTGAGTCTGCATGGATCAGAGCCCTTCAGCAGTTACTGGGCCCTTCGCCTCGGCCCTGAAGGGTTCCCAGAGTGGAACAGCAATGACGCGCTCCTTTGAGTCTGCATGGATCAGAGCCCTTCAGCAGTTCCTGGGCCCTTCGCCTCGGCCCTGAAGGGTTCCCAGAGTGGAACAGCAATGACGCGCTCCTTTGAGTCTGCATGGATCAGAGCCCTTCAGCAGTTCCCGGGCCCTTCGCCTCGGCCCTGAAGGGTTCCCAGAGTGGTACAGCAATGACGCGCTCCTTTGAGTCTGCATGGATCAGAGCCCTTAAGCAGTTACTGGGCCCTTCGCCTCGGCCCTGAAGGGTTCCCAGAGTGGTACAGCAATGACGCGCTCCTTTGAGTCTGCATGGATCAGAGCCCTTAAGCAGTTACTGGGCCCTTCGCCTCGGCCCTGAAGGGTTCCCAGAGTGGTACAGCAATGACGCGCTCCTTTGAGTCTGCATGGATCAGAGCCCTTCAGCAGTTCCTGGGCCCTTCGCCTCGGCCCTGAAGGGTTCCCAGAGTGGTACAGCAATGACGCGCTCCTTTGAGTCTGCATGGATCAGAGCCCTTCAGCAGTTCCTGGGCCCTTCGCCTCGGCCCTGAAGGGTTCCCAGAGTGGTACAGCAATGACGCGCTCCTTTGAGTCTGCATGGATCAGAGCCCTTCAGCAGTTCCTGGGCCCTTCGCCTCGGCCCTGAAGGGTTCCCAGAGTGGTACAGCAATGACGCGCTCCTTTGAGTCTGCATGGATCAGAGCCCTTCAGCAGTTCCTGGGCCCTTCGCCTCGGCCCTGAAGGGTTCCCAGAGTGGAACAGCCATGACGCGCTCCTTTGAGTCTGCATGGATCAGAGCCCTTCAGCAGTTCCTGGGCCCTCTGCCTTGTCCCTTAAGGGTTCCCAGAGTGGTACAGCAATGACGCGCTCCTTTGAGTCTGCATGGATCAGAGCCCTTCAGCAGTTCCTGGGCCCTTCGCCTCGGCCCTGAAGGGTTCCCAGAGTGGAACAGCAATGACGCGCTCCTTTGAGTCTGCATGGATCAGAGCCCTTCAGCAGTTCCTGGGCCCTTCGCCTCGGCCCTGAAGGGTTCCCAGAGTGGAACAGCAATGACGCGCTCCTTTGAGTCTGCATGGATCAGAGCCCTTCAGCAGTTCCTGGGCCCTTCGCCTCGGCCCTGAAGGGTTCCCAGAGTGGTACAGCAATGACGCGCTCCTTTGAGTCTGCATGGATCAGAGCCCTTAAGCAGTTCCTGGGCCCTTCGCCTCGGCCCTGAAGGGTTCCCAGAGTGGAACAGCAATGACGCGCTCCTTTGAGTCTGCATGGATCAGAGCCCTTCAGCAGTTACTGGGCCCTTCGCCTCGGCCCTGAAGGGTTCCCAGAGTGGAACAGCAATGACGCGCTCCTTTGAGTCTGCATGGATCAGAGCCCTTCAGCAGTTACTGGGCCCTTCGCCTCGGCCCTGAAGGGTTCCCAGAGTGGTACAGCAATGACGCGCTCCTTTGAGTCTGCATGGATCAGAGCCCTTCAGCAGTTCCTGGGCCCTTCGCCTCGGCCCTGAAGGGTTCCCAGAGTGGTACAGCAATGACGCGCTCCTTTGAGTCTGCATGGATCAGAGCCCTTCAGCAGTTCCTGGGCCCTTCGCCTCGGCCCTGAAGGGTTCCCAGAGTGGAACAGCAATGACGCGCTCCTTTGAGTCTGCATGGATCAGAGCCCTTCAGCAGTTACTGGGCCCTTCGCCTCGGCCCTGAAGGGTTCCCAGAGTGGAACAGCAATGACGCGCTCCTTTGAGTCTGCATGGATCAGAGCCCTTCAGCAGTTCCTGGGCCCTTCGCCTCGGCCCTGAAGGGTTCCCAGAGTGGTACAGCAATGACGCGCTCCTTTGAGTCTGCATGGATCAGAGCCCTTCAGCAGTTCCTGGGCCCTTCGCCTCGGCCCTGAAGGGTTCCCAGAGTGGAACAGCAATGACGCGCTCCTTTGAGTCTGCATGGATCAGAGCCCTTCAGCAGTTCCTGTGCCCTTCGCCTCGGCCCTGAAGGGTTCCCAGAGTGGTACAGCAATGACGCGCTCCTTTATGTCTGCATGGATCAGAGCCCTTCAGCAGTTACTGGGCCCTTCGCCTCGGCCCTGAAGGGTTCCCAGAGTGGTACAGCAATGACGCGCTCCTTTGAGTCTGCATGGATCAGAGCCCTTCAGCAGTTCCTGGGCCCTTCGCCTCGGCCCTGAAGGGTTCCCAGAGTGGTACAGCAATGACGCGCTCCTTTGAGTCTGCATGGATCAGAGCCCTTCAGCAGTTCCTGGGCCCTTCGCCTCGGCCCTGAAGGGTTCCCAGAGTGGAACAGCAATGACGCGCTCCTTTGAGTCTGCATGGATCAGAGCCCTTCAGCAGTTACTGGGCCCTTCGCCTCGGCCCTGAAGGGTTCCCAGAGTGGAACAGCAATGACGCGCTCCTTTGAGTCTGCATGGATCAGAGCCCTTCAGCAGTTCCTGGGCCCTTCGCCTCGGCCCTGAAGGGTTCCCAGAGTGGTACAGCAATGACGCGCTCCTTTGAGTCTGCATGGATCAGAGCCCTTCAGCAGTTCCTGGGCCCTTCGCCTCGGCCCTGAAGGGTTCCCAGAGTGGAACAGCAATGACGCGCTCCTTTGAGTCTGCATGGATCAGAGCCCTTAAGCAGTTACTGGGCCCTTCGCCTCGGCCCTGAAGGGTTCCCAGAGTGGAACAGCAATGACGCGCTCCTTTGAGTCTGCATGGATCAGAGCCCTTAAGCAGTTACTGGGCCCTTCGCCTCGGCCCTGAAGGGTTCCCAGAGTGGTACAGCAATGACGCGCTCCTTTGAGTCTGCATGGATCAGAGCCCTTCAGCAGTTCCTGGGCCCTTCGCCTCGGCCCTGAAGGGTTCCCAGAGTGGTACAGCAATGACGCGCTCCTTTGAGTCTGCATGGATCAGAGCCCTTCAGCAGTTCCTGGGCCCTTCGCCTCGGCCCTACAGGGGTCCCAGAGTGGTACAGCAATGACGCGCTCCTTTGAGTCTGCATGGATCAGAGCCCTTCAGCAGTTCCTGGGCCCTTCGCCTCGGCCCTGAAGGGTTCCCAGAGTGGAACAGCAATGACGCGCTCCTTTGAGTCTGCATGGATCAGAGCCCTTAAGCAGTTCCTGGGCCCTTCCTTTTGTCCCTGGAGGGTTCCCAGAGTGGTACAGCAATGACGCGCTCCTTTGAGTCTGCATGGATCAGAGCCCTTCAGCAGTTCCTGGGCCCTTCGCCTCGGCCCTGAAGGGTTCCCAGAGTGGAACAGCAATGACGCGCTCCTTTGAGTCTGCATGGATCAGAGCCCTTAAGCAGTTACTGGGCCCTTCGCCTCGGCCCTGAAGGGTTCCCAGAGTGGTACAGCAATGACGCGCTCCTTTGAGTCTGCATGGATCAGAGCCCTTCAGCAGTTCCTGGGCCCTTCGCCTCGGCCCTGAAGGGTTCCCAGAGTGGTACAGCAATGACGCGCTTCTTTGAGTCTGCATGGATCAGAGCCCTTCAGCAGTTCCTGGGCCCTTCGCCTCGGCCCTGAAGGGTTCCCAGAGTGGTACAGCAATGACGCGCTCCTTTGAGTCTGCATGGATCAGAGCCCTTCAGCAGTTCCTGGGCCCTTCGCCTCGGCCCTGAAGGGTTCCCAGAGTGGTACAGCAATGACGCGCTCCTTTGAGTCTGCATGGATCAGAGCCCTTCAGCAGTTCCTGGGCCCTTCGCCTCGGCCCTGAAGGGTTCCCAGAGTGGTACAGCAATGACGCGCTCCTTTGAGTCTGCATGGATCAGAGCCCTTCAGCAGTTCCTGGGCCCTCTGCCTTGTTCCTTCAGGGTTCCCAGAGTGGAACAGCAATGACGCGCTCCTTTGAGTCTGCATGGATCAGAGCCCTTCAGCAGTTACTGGGCCCTTCGCCTCGGCCCTGAAGGGTTCCCAGAGTGGAACAGCAATGACGCGCTCCTTTGAGTCTGCATGGATCAGAGCCCTTCAGCAGTTACTGGGCCCTTCGCCTCGGCCCTGAAGGGTTCCCAGAGTGGAACAGCAATGACGCGCTCCTTTGAGTCTGCATGGATCAGAGCCCTTCAGCAGTTACTGGGCCCTTCGCCTCGGCCCTGAAGGGTTCCCAGAGTGGTACAGCAATGACGCGCTCCTTTGAGTCTGCATGGATCAGAGCCCTTAAGCAGTTCCTGGGCCCTTCGCCTCGGCCCTGAAGGGTTCCCAGAGTGGTACAGCAATGACGCGCTCCTTTGAGTCTGCATGGATCAGAGCCCTTAAGCAGTTCCTGGGCCCTTCCTTTTGTCCCTGAAGGGTTCCCAGAGTGGTACAGCAATGACGCGCTCCTTTGAGTCTGCATGGATCAGAGCCCTTAAGCAGTTCCTGGGCCCTTCGCCTCGGCCCTGAAGGGTTCCCAGAGTGGAACAGCAATGACGCGCTCCTTTGAGTCTGCATGGATCAGAGCCCTTCAGCAGTTACTGGGCCCTTCGCCTCGGCCCTGAAGGGTTCCCAGAGTGGAACAGCAATGACGCGCTCCTTTGAGTCTGCATGGATCAGAGCCCTTAAGCAGTTACTGGGCCCTTCGCCTCGGCCCTGAAGGGTTCCCAGAGTGGTACAGCAATGACGCGCTCCTTTGAGTCTGCATGGATCAGAGCCCTTCAGCAGTTCCTGGGCCCTTCGCCTCGGCCCTGAAGGGTTCCCAGAGTGGTACAGCAATGACGCGCTCCTTTGAGTCTGCATGGATCAGAGCCCTTCAGCAGTTACTGGGCCCTTCGCCTCGGCCCTGAAGGGTTCCCAGAGTGGTACAGCAACGACGCGCTCCTTTGAGTCTGCATGGATCAGAGCCCTTCAGCAGTTCCTGGGCCCTTCGCCTCGGCCCTGAAGGGTTCCCAGAGTGGTACAGCAATGACGCGCTCCTTTGAGTCTGCATGGATCAGAGCCCTTCAGCAGTTCCTGGGCCCTTCGCCTCGGCCCTGAAGGGTTCCCAGAGTGGAACAGCAATGACGCGCTCCTTTGAGTCTGCATGGATCAGAGCCCTTTAGCAGTTCCTGGGCCCTTCCTTTTGTCCCTGAAGGGTTCCCAGAGTGGTACAGCAATGACGCGCTCCTTTGAGTCTGCATGGATCAGAGCCCTTCAGCAGTTCCTGGGCCCTTCGCCTCGGCCCTGAAGGGTTCCCAGAGTGGAACAGCAATGACGCGCTCCTTTGAGTCTGCATGGATCAGAGCCCTTCAGCAGTTCCTGGGCCCTTCGCCTCGTCCCTGAAGGGTTCCCAGAGTGGAACAGCAATGACGCGCTCCTTTGAGTCTGCATGGATCAGAGCCCTTCAGCAGTTCCTGGGCCCTTCGCCTCGGCCCTGAAGGGTTCCCAGAGTGGAACAGCAATGACGCGCTCCTTTGAGTCTGCATGGATCAGAGCCCTTAAGCAGTTACTGGGCCCTTCGCCTCGGCCCTGAAGGGTTCCCAGAGTGGTACAGCAATGACGCGCTCCTTTGAGTCTGCATGGATCAGAGCCCTTCAGCAGTTCCTGGGCCCTTCGCCTCGGCCCTGAAGGGTTCCCAGAGTGGTACAGCAATGACGCGCTCCTTTGAGTCTGCATGGATCAGAGCCCTTCAGCAGTTCCTGGGCCCTTCGCCTCGGCCCTGAAGGGTTCCCAGCGTGGTACAGCAATGACGCGCTCCTTTGAGTCTGCATGGATCAGAGCCCTTCAGCAGTTCCTGGGCCCTCTGCCTTGTTCCTTCAGGGTTCCCAGAGTGGTACAGCAATGACGCGCTCCTTTGAGTCTGCATGGATCAGAGCCCTTCAGCAGTTGTCCCTGAAGGGTTCCCAGAGTGGTACAGCAATGACGCGCTCCTTTGAGTCTGCATGGATCAGAGCCCTTCAGCAGTTCCTGGGCCCTTCGCCTCGGCCCTGAAGGGTTCCCAGAGTGGAACAGCAATGACGCGCTCCTTTGAGTCTGCATGGATCAGAGCCCTTCAGCAGTTCCTGGGCCCTTCGCCTCGGCCCTGAAGGGTTCCCAGAGTGGAACAGCAATGACGCGCTCCTTTGAGTCTGCATGGATCAGAGCCCTTAAGCAGTTCCTGGGCCCTTCGCCTCGGCCCTGAAGGGTTCCCAGAGTGGAACAGCAATGACGCGCTCCTTTGAGTCTGCATGGATCAGAGCCCTTCAGCAGTTCCTGGGCCCTTCGCCTCGGCCCTGAAGGGTTCCCAGAGTGGAACAGCAATGACGCGCTCCTTTGAGTCTGCATGGATCAGAGCCCTTAAGCAGTTCCTGGGCCCTTCGCCTCGGCCCTGAAGGGTTCCCAGAGTGGAACAGCAATGACGCGCTCCTTTGAGTCTGCATGGATCAGAGCCCTTCAGCAGTTCCTGGGCCCTTCGCCTCGGCCCTGAAGGGTTCCCAGAGTGGAACAGCAATGACGTGCTCCTTTGAGTCTGCATGGATCAGAGCCCTTCAGCAGTTCCTGGGCCCTTCGCCTCGGCCCTGAAGGGTTCCCAGAGTGGAACAGCAATGACGCGCTCCTTTGAGTCTGCATGGATCAGAGCCCTTCAGCAGTTACTGGGCCCTTCGCCTCGGCCCTGAAGGGTTCCCAGAGTGGTACAGCAATGACGCGCTCCTTTGAGTCTGCATGGATCAGAGCCCTTCAGCAGTTCCTGGGCCCTTCGCCTCGGCCCTGAAGGGTTCCCAGAGTGGAACAGCAATGACGCGCTCCTTTGAGTCTGCATGGATCAGAGCCCTTAAGCAGTTCCTGGGCCCTTCCTTTTGTCCCTGAAGGGTTCCCAGAGTGGTACAGCAATGACGCGCTCCTTTGAGTCTGCATGGATCAGAGCCCTTCAGCAGTTCCTGGGCCCTTCGCCTCGGCCCTGAAGGGTTCCCAGAGTGGAACAGCAATGACGCGCTCCTTTGAGTCTGCATGGATCAGAGCCCTTCAGCAGTTACTGGGCCCTTCGCCTCGGCCCTGAAGGGTTCCCAGAGTGGTACAGCAATGACGCGCTCCTTTGAGTCTGCATGGATCAGAGCCCTTCAGCAGTTCCTGGGCCCTTCGCCTCGGCCCTGAAGGGTTCCCAGAGTGGTACAGCAATGACGCGCTCCTTTGAGTCTGCATGGATCAGAGCCCTTCAGCAGTTCCTGGGCCCTTCGCCTCGGCCCTGAAGGGTTCCCAGAGTGGAACAGCAATGACGCGCTCCTTTGAGTCTGCATGGATCAGAGCCCTTCAGCAGTTACTGGGCCCTTCGCCTCGGCCCTGAAGGGTTCCCAGAGTGGAACAGCAATGACGCGCTCCTTTGAGTCTGCATGGATCAGAGCCCTTCAGCAGTTCCTGGGCCCTTCGCCTCGGCCCTGAAGGGTTCCCAGAGTGGTACAGCAATGACGCGCTCCTTTGAGTCTGCATGGATCAGAGCCCTTCAGCAGTTCCTGGGCCCTTCGCCTCGGCCCTGAAGGGTTCCCAGAGTGGAACAGCAATGACGCGCTCCTTTGAGTCTGCATGGATCAGAGCCCTTCAGCAGTTCCTGGGCCCTTCGCCTCGGCCCTGAAGGGTTCCCAGAGTGGTACAGCAATGACGCGCTCCTTTGAGTCTGCATGGATCAGAGCCCTTCAGCAGTTACTGGGCCCTTCGCCTCGGCCCTGAAGGGTTCCCAGAGTGGTACAGCAATGATGCGCTCCTTTGAGTCTGCATGGATCAGAGCCCTTCAGCAGTTCCTGGGCCCTTCGCCTCGGCCCTGAAGGGTTCCCAGAGTGGTACAGCAATGACGCGCTCCTTTGAGTCTGCATGGATCAGAGCCCTTCAGCAGTTCCTGGGCCCTTCGCCTCGGCCCTGAAGGGTTCCCAGAGTGGAACAGCAATGACGCGCTCCTTTGAGTCTGCATGGATCAGAGCCCTTCAGCAGTTACTGGGCCCTTCGCCTCGGCCCTGAAGGGTTCCCAGAGTGGAACAGCAATGACGCGCTCCTTTGAGTCTGCATGGATCAGAGCCCTTCAGCAGTTCCTGGGCCCTTCGCCTCGGCCCTGAAGGGTTCCCAGAGTGGTACAGGAATGACGCGCTCCTTTGAGTCTGCATGGATCAGAGCCCTTCAGCAGTTCCTGGGCCCTTCGCCTCGGCCCTGAAGGGTTCCCAGAGTGGAACAGCAATGACGCGCTCCTTTGAGTCTGCATGGATCAGAGCCCTTAAGCAGTTACTGGGCCCTTCGCCTCGGCCCTGAAGGGTTCCCAGAGTGGAACAGCAATGACGCGCTCCTTTGAGTCTGCATGGATCAGAGCCCTTAAGCAGTTCCTGGGCCCTTCGCCTCGGCCCTGAAGGGTTCCCAGAGTGGAACAGCAATGACGCGCTCCTTTGAGTCTGCATGGATCAGAGCCCTTCAGCAGTTCCTGGGCCCTTCGCCTCGGCCCTGAAGGGTTCCCAGAGTGGAACAGCAATGACGCGCTCCTTTGAGTCTGCATGGATCAGAGCCCTTCAGCAGTTCCTGGGCCCTTCGCCTCGGCCCTGAAGGGTTCCCAGAGTGGTACAGCAATGACGCGCTCCTTTGAGTCTGCATGGATCAGAGCCCTTCAGCAGTTCCTGGGCCCTTCGCCTCGGCCCTGAAGGGTTCCCAGAGTGGTACAGCAATGACGCGCTCCTTTGAGTCTGCATGGATCAGAGCCCTTCAGCAGTTCCTGGGCCCTTCGCCTCGGCCCTGAAGGGTTCCCAGAGTGGTACAGCAATGACGCGCTCCTTTGAGTCTGCATGGATCAGAGCCCTTCAGCAGTTCCTGGGCCCTTCGCCTCGGCCCTGAAGGGTTCCCAGAGTGGAACAGCAATGACGCGCTCCTTTGAGTCTGCATGGATCAGAGCCCTTAAGCAGTTCCTGGGCCCTTCCTTTTGTCCCTGAAGGGTTCCCAGAGTGGTACAGCAATGACGCGCTCCTTTGAGTCTGCATGGATCAGAGCCCTTCAGCAGTTCCTGGGCCCTTCGCCTCGGCCCTGAAGGGTTCCCAGAGTGGAACAGCAATGACGCGCTCCTTTGAGTCTGCATGGATCAGAGCCCTTAAGCAGTTACTGGGCCCTTCGCCTCGGCCCTGAAGGGTTCCCAGAGTGGTACAGCAATGACGCGCTCCTTTGAGTCTGCATGGATCAGAGCCCTTCAGCAGTTCCTGAGCCCTTCGCCTCGGCCCTGAAGGGTTCCCAGAGTGGTACAGCAATGACGCGCTCCTTTGAGTCTGCATGGATCAGAGCCCTTCAGCAGTTCCTGGGCCCTTCGCCTCGGCCCTGAAGGGTTCCCAGAGTGGTACAGCAATGACGCGCTCCTTTGAGTCTGCATGGATCAGAGCCCTTCAGCAGTTCCTGGGCCCTTCGCCTCGGCCCTGAAGGGTTCCCAGAGTGGTACAGCAATGACGCGCTCCTTTGAGTCTGCATGGATCAGAGCCCTTCAGCAGTTCCTGGGCCCTTCGCCTCGGCCCTGAAGGGTTCCCAGAGTGGAACAGCAATGACGCGCTCCTTTGAGTCTGCATGGATCAGAGCCCTTAAGCAGTTACTGGGCCCTTCGCCTCGGCCCTGAAGGGTTCCCAGAGTGGAACAGCAATGACGCGCTCCTTTGAGTCTGCATGGATCAGAGCCCTTAAGCAGTTCCTGGGCCCTTCGCCTCGGCCCTGAAGGGTTCCCAGAGTGGAACAGCAATGACGCGCTCCTTTGAGTCTGCATGGATCAGAGCCCTTCAGCAGTTCCTGGGCCCTTCGCCTCGGCCCTGAAGGGTTCCCAGAGTGGAACAGCAATGACGCGCTCCTTTGAGTCTGCATGGATCAGAGCCCTTCAGCAGTTCCTGGGCCCTTCGCCTCGGCCCTGAAGGGTTCCCAGAGTGGTACAGCAATGACGCACTCCTTTGAGTCTGCATGGATCAGAGCCCTTCAGCAGTTCCTGGGCCCTTCGCCTCGGCCCTGAAGGGTTCCCAGAGTGGTACAGCAATGACGCGCTCCTTTGAGTCTGCATGGATCAGAGCCCTTCAGCAGTTCCTGGGCCCTTCGCCTCGGCCCTGAAGGGTTCCCAGAGTGGTACAGCAATGACGCGCTCCTTTGAGTCTGCATGGATCAGAGCCCTTCAGCAGTTCCTGGGCCCTTCGCCTCGGCCCTGAAGGGTTCCCAGAGTGGAACAGCAATGACGCGCTCCTTTGAGTCTGCATGGATCAGAGCCCTTAAGCAGTTCCTGGGCCCTTCCTTTTGTCCCTGAAGGGTTCCCAGAGTGGTACAGCAATGACGCGCTCCTTTGAGTCTGCATGGATCAGAGCCCTTCAGCAGTTCCTGGGCCCTTCGCCTCGGCCCTGAAGGGTTCCCAGAGTGGAACAGCAATGACGCGCTCCTTTGAGTCTGCATGGATCAGAGCCCTTAAGCAGTTACTGGGCCCTTCGCCTCGGCCCTGAAGGGTTCCCAGAGTGGTACAGCAATGACGCGCTCCTTTGAGTCTGCATGGATCAGAGCCCTTCAGCAGTTCCTGGGCCCTTCGCCTCGGCCCTGAAGGGTTCCCAGAGTGGTACAGCAATGACGCGCTCCTTTGAGTCTGCATGGATCAGAGCCCTTCAGCAGTTCCTGGGCCCTTCGCCTCGGCCCTGAAGGGTTCCCAGAGTGGTACAGCAATTACGCGCTCCTTTGAGTCTGCATGGATCAGAGCCCTTCAGCAGTTCCTGGGCCCTTCGCCTCGGCCCTGAAGGGTTCCCAGAGTGGTACAGCAATGACACGCTCCTTTGAGTCTGCATGGATCAGAGCCCTTCAGCAGTTCCTGGGCCCTTCGCCTCGGCCCTGAAGGGTTCCCAGAGTGGTACAGCAATGACGCGCTCCTTTGAGTCTGCATGGATCAGAGCCCTTCAGCAGTTCCTGGGCCCTCTGCCTTGTTCCTTTAGGGTTCCCAGAGTGGAACAGCAATGACGCGCTCCTTTGAGTCTGCATGGATCAGAGCCCTTCAGCAGTTACTGGGCCCTTCGCCTCGGCCCTGAAGGGTTCCCAGAGTGGAACAGCAATGACGCGCTCCTTTGAGTCTGCATGGATCAGAGCCCTTCAGCAGTTACTGGGCCCTTCGCCTCGGCCCTGAAGGGTTCCCAGAGTGGAACAGCAATGACGCGCTCCTTTGAGTCTGCATGGATCAGAGCCCTTCAGCAGTTACTGGGCCCTTCGCCTCGGCCCTGAAGGGTTCCCAGAGTGGTACAGCAATGACGCGCTCCTTTGAGTCTGCATGGATCAGAGCCCTTAAGCAGTTCCTGGGCCCTTCGCCTCGGCCCTGAAGGGTTCCCAGAGTGGTACAGCAATGATGCGCTCCTTTGAGTCTGCATGGATCAGAGCCCTTAAGCAGTTCCTGGGCCCTTCCTTTTGTCCCTGAAGGGTTCCCAGAGTGGTACAGCAATGACGCGCTCCTTTGAGTCTGCATGGATCAGAGCCCTTAAGCAGTTCCTGGGCCCTTCGCCTCGGCCCTGAAGGGTTCCCAGAGTGGAACAGCAATGACGCGCTCCTTTGAGTCTGCATGGATCAGAGCCCTTCAGCAGTTACTGGGCCCTTCGCCTCGGCCCTGAAGGGTTCCCAGAGTGGAACAGCAATGACGCGCTCCTTTGAGTCTGCATGGATCAGAGCCCTTAAGCAGTTACTGGGCCCTTCGCCTCGGCCCTGAAGGGTTCCCAGAGTGGTACAGCAATGACGCGCTCCTTTGAGTCTGCATGGATCAGAGCCCTTCAGCAGTTCCTGGGCCCTTCGCCTCGGCCCTGAAGGGTTCCCAGAGTTGTACAGCAATGACGCGCTCCTTTGAGTCTGCATGGATCAGAGCCCTTCAGCAGTTACTGGGCCCTTCGCCTCGGCCCTGAAGGGTTCCCAGAGTAGTACAGCAACGACGCGCTCCTTTGAGTCTGCATGGATCAGAGCCCTTCAGCAGTTCCTGGGCCCTTCGCCTCGGCCCTGAAGGGTTCCCAGAGTGGTACAGCAATGACGCGCTCCTTTGAGTCTGCATGGATCAGAGCCCTTCAGCAGTTCCTGGGCCCTTCGCCTCGGCCCTGAAGGGTTCCCAGAGTGGAACAGCAATGACGCGCTCCTTTGAGTCTGCATGGATCAGAGCCCTTAAGCAGTTCCTGGGCCCTTCCTTTTGTCCCTGAAGGGTTCCCAGAGTGGTACAGCAATGACGCGCTCCTTTGAGTCTGCATGGATCAGAGCCCTTCAGCAGTTCCTGGGCCCTTCGCCTCGGCCCTGAAGGGTTCCCAGAGTGGAACAGCAATGACGCGCTCCTTTGAGTCTGCATGGATCAGAGCCCTTCAGCAGTTCCTGGGCCCTTCGCCTCGTCCCTGAAGGGTTCCCAGAGTGGAACAGCAATGACGCGCTCCTTTGAGTCTGCATGGATCAGAGCCCTTCAGCAGTTCCTGGGCCCTTCGCCTCGGCCCTGAAGGGTTCCCAGAGTGGAACAGCAATGACGCGCTCCTTTGAGTCTGCATGGATCAGAGCCCTTAAGCAGTTACTGGGCCCTTCGCCTCGGCCCTGAAGGGTTCCCAGAGTGGTACAGCAATGACGCGCTCCTTTGAGTCTGCATGGATCAGAGCCCTTCAGCAGTTCCTGGGCCCTTCGCCTCGGCCCTGAAGGGTTCCCAGAGTGGTACAGCAATGACGCGCTCCTTTGAGTCTGCATGGATCAGAGCCCTTCAGCAGTTCCTGGGCCCTTCGCCTCGGCCCTGAAGGGTTCCCAGAGTGGTACAGCAATGATGCGCTCCTTTGAGTCTGCATGGATCAGAGCCCTTCAGCAGTTCCTGGGCCCTTCGCCTCGGCCCTGAAGGGTTCCCAGAGTGGAACAGCAATGACGCGCTCCTTTGAGTCTGCATGGATCAGAGCCCTTAAGCAGTTACTGGGCCCTTCGCCTCGGCCCTGAAGGGTTCCCAGAGTGGTACAGCAATGACGCGCTCCTTTGAGTCTGCATGGATCAGAGCCCTTCAGCAGTTCCTGGGCCCTTCGCCTCGGCCCTGAAGGGTTCCCAGAGTGGTACAGCAATGACGCGCTCCTTTGAGTCTGCATGGATCAGAGCCCTTCAACAGTTCCTGGGCCCTTCGCCTCGGCCCTGAAGGGTTCCCAGAGTGGTACAGCAATGACGCGCTCCTTTGAGTCTGCATGGATCAGAGCCCTTCAGCAGTTCCTGGGCCCTCTGCCTTGTTCCTTCAGGGTTCCCAGAGTGGTACAGCAATGACGTGCTCCTTTGAGTCTGCATGGATCAGAGCCCTTCAGCAGTTGTCCCTGAAGGGTTCCCAGAGTGGTGCAGCAATGACGCGCTCCTTTGAGTCTGCATGGATCAGAGCCCTTCAGCAGTTCCTGGGCCCTTCGCCTCGGCCCTGAAGGGTTCCCAGAGTGGAACAGCAATGACGCGCTCCTTTGAGTCTGCATGGATCAGAGCCCTTAAGCAGTTACTGGGCCCTTCGCCTCGGCCCTGAAGGGTTCCCAGAGTGGTACAGCAATGACGCGCTCCTTTGAGTCTGCATGGATCAGAGCCCTTCAGCAGTTCCTGGGCCCTTCGCCTCGGCCCTGAAGGGTTCCCAGAGTGGTACAGCAATGACGCGCTCCTTTGAGTCTGCATGGATCAGAGCCCTTCAGCAGTTCCTGGGCCCTTCGCCTCGGCCCTGAAGGGTTCCCAGAGTGGTACAGCAATGACGCGCTCCTTTGAGTCTGCATGGATCAGAGCCCTTCAGCAGTTCCTGGGCCCTTCGCCTCGCCCCTGAAGGGTTCCCAGAGTGGTACAGCAATGACGCGCTCCTTTGAGTCTGCATGGATCAGAGCCCTTCAGCAGTTCCTGGGCCCTTCGCCTCGGCCCTGAAGGGTTCCCAGAGTGGTACAGCAATGACGCGCTCCTTTGAGTCTGCATGGATCAGAGCCCTTCAGCAGTTCCTGGGCCCTCTGCCTTGTTCCTTCAGGGTTCCCAGAGTGGAACAGCAATGACGCGCTCCTTTGAGTCTGCATGGATCAGAGCCCTTCAGCAGTTACTGGGCCCTTCGCCTCGGCCCTGAAGGGTTCCCAGAGTGGAACAGCAATGACGCGCTCCTTTGAGTCTGCATGGATCAGAGCCCTTCAGCAGTTACTGGGCCCTTCGCCTCGGCCCTGAAGGGTTCCCAGAGTGGAACAGCAATGACGCGCTCCTTTGAGTCTGCATGGATCAGAGCCCTTCAGCAGTTACTGGGCCCTTCGCCTCGGCCCTGAAGGGTTCCCAGAGTGGTACAGCAATGACGCGCTCCTTTGAGTCTGCATGGATCAGAGCCCTTAAGCAGTTCCTGGGCCCTTCGCCTCGGCCCTGAAGGGTTCCCAGAGTGGTACAGCAATGACGCGCTCCTTTGAGTCTGCATGGATCAGAGCCCTTAAGCAGTTCCTGGGCCCTTCCTTTTGTCCCTGAAGGGTTCCCAGAGTGGTACAGCAATGACGCGCTCCTTTGAGTCTGCATGGATCAGAGCCCTTAAGCAGTTCCTGGGCCCTTCGCCTCGGCCCTGAAGGGTTCCCAGAGTGGAACAGCAATGACGCGCTCCTTTGAGTCTGCATGGATCAGAGCCCTTCAGCAGTTACTGGGCCCTTCGCCTCGGCCCTGAAGGGTTCCCAGAGTGGAACAGCAATGACGCGCTCTTTTGAGTCTGCATGGATCAGAGCCCTTAAGCAGTTACTGGGCCCTTCGCCTCGGCCCTGAAGGGTTCCCAGAGTGGTACAGCAATGACGCGCTCCTTTGAGTCTGCATGGATCAGAGCCCTTCAGCAGTTCCTGGGCCCTTCGCCTCGGCCCTGAAGGGTTCCCAGAGTGGTACAGCAATGACGCGCTCCTTTGAGTCTGCATGGATCAGAGCCCTTCAGCAGTTACTGGGCCCTTCGCCTCGGCCCTGAAGGGTTCCCAGAGTGGTACAGCAACGACGCGCTCCTTTGAGTCTGCATGGATCAGAGCCCTTCAGCAGTTCCTGGGCCCTTCGCCTCGGCCCTGAAGGGTTCCCAGAGTGGTACAGCAATGACGCGCTCCTTTGAGTCTGCATGGATCAGAGCCCTTCAGCAGTTCCTGGGCCCTTCGCCTCGGCCCTGAAGGGTTCCCAGAGTGGAACAGCAATGACGCGCTCCTTTGAGTCTGCATGGATCAGAGCCCTTAAGCAGTTCCTGGGCCCTTCCTTTTGTCCCTGAAGGGTTCCCAGAGCGGTACAGCAATGACGCGCTCCTTTGAGTCTGCATGGATCAGAGCCCTTCAGCAGTTCCTGGGCCCTTCGCCTCGGCCCTGAAGGGTTCCCAGAGTGGAACAGCAATGACGCGCTCCTTTGAGTCTGCATGGATCAGAGCCCTTCAGCAGTTCCTGGGCCCTTCGCCTCGTCCCTGAAGGGTTCCCAGAGTGGAACAGCAATGACGCGCTCCTTTGAGTCTGCATGGATCAGAGCCCTTCAGCAGTTCCTGGGCCCTTCGCCTCGGCCCTGAAGGGTTCCCAGAGTGGAACAGCAATGACGCGCTCCTTTGAGTCTGCATGGATCAGAGCCCTTAAGCAGTTACTGGGCCCTTCGCCTCGGCCCTGAAGGGTTCCCAGAGTGGTACAGCAATGACGCGCTCCTTTGAGTCTGCATGGATCAGAGCCCTTCAGCAGTTCCTGGGCCCTTCGCCTCGGCCCTGAAGGGTTCCCAGAGTGGTACAGCAATGACGCGCTCCTTTGAGTCTGCATGGATCAGAGCCCTTCAGCAGTTCCTGGGCCCTTCGCCTCGGCCCTGAAGGGTTCCCAGCGTGGTACAGCAATGACGCGCTCCTTTGAGTCTGCATGGATCAGAGCCCTTCAGCAGTTCCTGGGCCCTCTGCCTTGTTCCTTCAGGGTTCCCAGAGTGGTACAGCAATGACGCGCTCCTTTGAGTCTGCATGGATCAGAGCCCTTCAGCAGTTGTCCCTGAAGGGTTCCCAGAGTGGTACAGCAATTACGCGCTCCTTTGAGTCTGCATGGATCAGAGCCCTTCAGCAGTTCCTGGGCCCTTCGCCTCGGCCCTGAAGGGTTCCCAGAGTGGAACAGCAATGACGCGCTCCTTTGAGTCTGCATGGATCAGAGCCCTTCAGCAGTTCCTGGGCCCTTCGCCTCGGCCCTGAAGGGTTCCCAGAGTGGAACAGCAATGACGCGCTCCTTTGAGTCTGCATGGATCAGAGCCCTTAAGCAGTTCCTGGGCCCTTCGCCTCGGCCCTGAAGGGTTCCCAGAGTGGAACAGCAATGACGCGCTCCTTTGAGTCTGCATGGATCAGAGCCCTTCAGCAGTTCCTGGGCCCTTCGCCTCGGCCCTGAAGGGTTCCCAGAGTGGAACAGCAATGACGCGCTCCTTTGAGTCTGCATGGATCAGAGCCCTTAAGCAGTTCCTGGGCCCTTCGCCTCGGCCCTGAAGGGTTCCCAGAGTGGAACAGCAATGACGCGCTCCTTTGAGTCTGCATGGATCAGAGCCCTTCAGCAGTTCCTGGGCCCTTCGCCTCGGCCCTGAAGGGTTCCCAGAGTGGAACAGCAATGACGCGCTCCTTTGAGTCTGCATGGATCAGAGCCCTTCAGCAGTTCCTGGGCCCTTCGCCTCGGCCCTGAAGGGTTCCCAGAGTGGAACAGCAATGACGCGCTCCTTTGAGTCTGCATGGATCAGAGCCCTTCAGCAGTTCCTGGGCCCTTCGCCTCGGCCCTGAAGGGTTCCCAGAGTGGAACAGCAATGACGCGCTCCTTTGAGTCTGCATGGATCAGAGCCATTCAGCAGTTACTGGGCCCTTCGCCTCGGCCCTGAAGGGTTCCCAGAGTGGTACAGCAATGACGCGCTCCTTTGAGTCTGCATGGATCAGAGCCCTTCAGCAGTTCCTGGGCCCTTCGCCTCGGCCCTGAAGGGTTCCCAGAGTGGTACAGCAATGACGCGCTCCTTTGAGTCTGCATGGATCAGAGCCCTTCAGCAGTTCCTGGGCCCTTCGCCTCGGCCCTGAAGGGTTCCCAGAGTGGAACAGCAATGACGCGCTCCTTTGAGTCTGCATGGATCAGAGCCCTTAAGCAGTTCCTGGGCCCTTCCTTTTGTCCCTGAAGGGTTCCCAGAGTGGTACAGCAATGACGCGCTCCTTTGAGTCTGCATGGATCAGAGCCCTTCAGCAGTTCCTGGGCCCTCTGCCTTGTTCCTTCAGGGTTCCCAGAGTGGTACAGCAATGACGCGCTCCTTTGAGTCTGCATGGATCAGAGCCCTTCAGCAGTTGTCCCTGAAGGGTTCCCAGAGTGGTACAGCAATGACGCGCTCCTTTGAGTCTGCATGGATCAGAGCCCTTCAGCAGTTCCTGGGCCCTTCGCCTCGGCCCTGAAGGGTTCCCAGAGTGGAACAGCAATGACGCGCTCCTTTGAGTCTGCATGGATCAGAGCCCTTCAGCAGTTCCTGGGCCCTTCGCCTCGGCCCTGAAGGGTTCCCAGAGTGGAACAGCAATGACGCGCTCCTTTGAGTCTGCATGGATCAGAGCCCTTAAGCAGTTCCTGGGCCCTTCGCCTCGGCCCTGAAGGGTTCCCAGAGTGGAACAGCAATGACGCGCTCCTTTGAGTCTGCATGGATCAGAGCCCTTCAGCAGTTCCTGGGCCCCTCGCCTCGGCCCTGAAGGGTTCCCAGAGTGGAACAGCAATGACGCGCTCCTTTGAGTCTGCATGGATCAGAGCCCTTAAGCAGTTCCTGGGCCCTTCGCCTCGGCCCTGAAGGGTTCCCAGAGTGGAACAGCAATGACGCGCTCCTTTGAGTCTGCATGGATCAGAGCCCTTCAGCAGTTCCTGGGCCCTTCGCCTCGGCCCTGAAGGGTTCCCAGAGTGGAACAGCAATGACGCGCTCCTTTGAGTCTGCATGGATCAGAGCCCTTCAGCAGTTCCTGGGCCCTTCGCTTCGGCCCTGAAGGGTTCCCAGAGTGGAACAGCAATGACGCGCTCCTTTGAGTCTGCATGGATCAGAGCCCTTCAGCAGTTACTGGGCCCTTCGCCTCGGCCCTGAAGGGTTCCCAGAGTGGTACAGCAATGACGCGCTCCTTTGAGTCTGCATGGATCAGAGCCCTTCAGCAGTTCCTGGGCCCTTCGCCTCGGCCCTGAAGGGTTCCCAGAGTGGTACAGCAATGACGCGCTCCTTTGAGTCTGCATGGATCAGAGCCCTTCAGCAGTTCCTGGGCCCTTCGCCTCGGCCCTGAAGGGTTCCCAGAGTGGAACAGCAATGACGCGCTCCTTTGAGTCTGCATGGATCAGAGCCCTTAAGCAGTTCCTGGGCCCTTCCTTTTGTCCCTGAAGGGTTCCCAGAGTGGTACAGCAATGACGCGCTCCTTTGAGTCTGCATGGATCAGAGCCCTTCAGCAGTTCCTGGGCCCTTCGCCTCGGCCCTGAAGGGTTCCCAGAGTGGAACAGCAATGACGCGCTCCTTTGAGTCTGCATGGATCAGAGCCCTTCAGCAGTTACTGGGCCCTTCGCCTCGGCCCTGAAGGGTTCCCAGAGTGGTACAGCAATGACGCGCTCCTTTGAGTCTGCATGGATCAGAGCCCTTCAGCAGTTCCTGGGCCCTTCGCCTCGGCCCTGAAGGGTTCCCAGAGTGGTACAGCAATGACGCGCTCCTTTGAGTCTGCATGGATCAGAGCCCTTCAGCAGTTCCTGGGCCCTTCGCCTCGGCCCTGAAGGGTTCCCAGAGTGGAACAGCAATGACGCGCTCCTTTGAGTCTGCATGGATCAGAGCCCTTCAGCAGTTACTGGGCCCTTCGCCTCGGCCCTGAAGGGTTCCCAGAGTGGAACAGCAATGACGCGCTCCTTTGAGTCTGCATGGATCAGAGCCCTTCAGCAGTTCCTGGGCCCTTCGCCTCGGCCCTGAAGGGTTCCCAGAGTGGTACAGCAATGACGCGCTCCTTTGAGTCTGCATGGATCAGAGCCCTTCAGCAGTTCCTGGGCCCTTCGCCTCGGCCCTGAAGGGTTCCCAGAGTGGAACAGCAATGACGCGCTCCTTTGAGTCTGCATGGATCAGAGCCCTTCAGCAGTTCCTGGGCCCTTCGCCTCGGCCCTGAAGGGTTCCCAGAGTGGTACAGCAATGACGCGCTCCTTTGAGTCTGCATGGATCAGAGCCCTTCAGCAGTTACTGGGCCCTTCGCCTCGGCCCTGAAGGGTTCCCAGAGTGGTACAGCAATGACGCGCTCCTTTGAGTCTGCATGGATCAGAGCCCTTCAGCAGTTCCTGGGCCCTTCGCCTCGGCCCTGAAGGGTTCCCAGAGTGGTACAGCAATGACGCGCTCCTTTGAGTCTGCATGGATCAGAGCCCTTCAGCAGTTCCTGGGCCCTTCGCCTCGGCCCTGAAGGGTTCCCAGAGTGGAACAGCAATGACGCGCTCCTTTGAGTCTGCATGGATCAGAGCCCTTCAGCAGTTACTGGGCCCTTCGCCTCGGCCCTGAAGGGTTCCCAGAGTGGTACAGCAATGACGCGCTCCTTTGAGTCTGCATGGATCAGAGCCCTTCAGCAGTTCCTGGGCCCTTCGCCTCGGCCCTGAAGGGTTCCCAGAGTGGTACAGCAATGACGCGCTCCTTTGAGTCTGCATGGATCAGAGCCCTTCAGCAGTTTCTGGGCCCTTCGCCTCGGCCCTGAAGGGTTCCCAGAGTGGTACAGCAATGACGCGCTCCTTTGAGTCTGCATGGATCAGAGCCCTTCAGCAGTTCCTGGGCCCTTCGCCTCGGCCCTGAAGGGTTCCCAGAGTGGAACAGCAATGACGCGCTCCTTTGAGTCTGCATGGATCAGAGCCCTTAAGCAGTTACTGGGCCCTTCGCCTCGGCCCTGAAGGGTTCCCAGAGTGGTACAGCAATGACGCGCTCCTTTGAGTCTGCATGGATCAGAGCCCTTCAGCAGTTCCTGGGCCCTTCGCCTCGGCCCTGAAGGGTTCCCAGAGTGGTACAGCAATGACGCGCTCCTTTGAGTCTGCATGGATCAGAGCCCTTCAGCAGTTCCTGGGCCCTTCGCCTCGGCCCTGAAGGGTTCCCAGAGTGGTACAGCAATGACGCGCTCCTTTGAGTCTGCATGGATCAGAGCCCTTCAGCAGTTCCTGGGCCCTCTGCCTTGTTCCTTCAGGGTTCCCAGAGTGGTACAGCAATGACGCGCTCCTTTGAGTCTGCATGGATCAGAGCCCTTCAGCAGTTGTCCCTGAAGGGTTCCCAGAGTGGTACAGCAATGACGCGCTCCTTTGAGTCTGCATGGATCAGAGCCCTTCAGCAGTTCCTGGACCCTTCGCCTCGGCCCTGAAGGGTTCCCAGAGTGGAACAGCAATGACGCGCTCCTTTGAGTCTGCATGGATCAGAGCCCTTAAGCAGTTACTGGGCCCTTCGCCTCGGCCCTGAAGGGTTCCCAGAGTGGTACAGCAATGACGCGCTCCTTTGAGTCTGCATGGATCAGAGCCCTTCAGCAGTTCCTGGGCCCTTCGCCTCGGCCCTGAAGGGTTCCCAGAGTGGTACAGCAATGACGCGCTCCTTTGAGTCTGCATGGATCAGAGCCCTTCAACAGTTCCTGGGCCCTTCGCCTCGGCCCTGAAGGGTTCCCAGAGTGGTACAGCAATGACGCGCTCCTTTGAGTCTGCATGGATCAGAGCCCTTCAGCAGTTCCTGGGCCCTTCGCCTCGGCCCTGAAGGGTTCCCAGAGTGGTACAGCAATGACGCGCTCCTTTGAGTCTGCATGGATCAGAGCCCTTCAGCAGTTCCTGGGCCCTTCGCCTCGGCCCTGAAGGGTTCCCAGAGTGGTACAGCAATGACGCGCTCCTTTGAGTCTGCATGGATCAGAGCCCTTCAGCAGTTCCTGGGCCCTCTGCCTTGTTCCTTCAGGGTTCCCAGAGTGGAACAGCAATGACGCGCTCCTTTGAGTCTGCATGGATCAGAGCCCTTCAGCAGTTACTGGGCCCTTCGCCTCGGCCCTGAAGGGTTCCCAGAGTGGAACAGCAATGACGCGCTCCTTTGAGTCTGCATGGATCAGAGCCCTTCAGCAGTTACTGGGCCCTTCGCCTCGGCCCTGAAGGGTTCCCAGAGTGGAACAGCAATGACGCGCTCCTTTGAGTCTGCATGGATCAGAGCCCTTCAGCAGTTACTGGGCCCTTCGCCTCGGCCCTGAAGGGTTCCCAGAGTGGTACAGCAATGACGCGCTCCTTTGAGTCTGCATGGATCAGAGCCCTTAAGCAGTTCCTGGGCCCTTCGCCTCGGCCCTGAAGGGTTCCCAGAGTGGTACAGCAATGACGCGCTCCTTTGAGTCTGCATGGATCAGAGCCCTTAAGCAGTTCCTGGGCCCTTCCTTTTGTCCCTGAAGGGTTCCCAGAGTGGTACAGCAATGACGCGCTCCTTTGAGTCTGCATGGATCAGAGCCCTTAAGCAGTTCCTGGGCCCTTCGCCTCGGCCCTGAAGGGTTCCCAGAGTGGAACAGCAATGACGCGCTCCTTTGAGTCTGCATGGATCAGAGCCCTTCAGCAGTTACTGGGCCCTTCGCCTCGGCCCTGAAGGGTTCCCAGAGTGGAACAGCAATGACGCGCTCCTTTGAGTCTGCATGGATCAGAGCCCTTAAGCAGTTACGGGGCCCTTCGCCTCGGCCCTGAAGGGTTCCCAGAGTGGTACAGCAATGACGCGCTCCTTTGAGTCTGCATGGATCAGAGCCCTTCAGCAGTTCCTGGGCCCTTCGCCTCGGCCCTGAAGGGTTCCCAGAGTGGTACAGCAATGACGCGCTCCTTTGAGTCTGCATGGATCAGAGCCCTTCAGCAATTACTGGGCCCTTCGCCTCGGCCCTGAAGGGTTCCCAGAGTGGTACAGCAACGACGCGCTCCTTTGAGTCTGCATGGATCAGAGCCCTTCAGCAGTTCCTGGGCCCTTCGCCTCGGCCCTGAAGGGTTCCCAGAGTGGTACAGCAATGACGCGCTCCTTTGAGTCTGCATGGATCAGAGCCCTTCAGCAGTTCCTGGGCCCTTCGCCTCGGCCCTGAAGGGTTCCCAGAGTGGAACAGCAATGACGCGCTCCTTTGAGTCTGCATGGATCAGAGCCCTTAAGCAGTTCCTGGGCCCTTCCTTTTGTCCCTGAAGGGTTCCCAGAGTGGTACAGCAATGACGCGCTCCTTTGAGTCTGCATGGATCAGAGCCCTTCAGCAGTTCCTGGGCCCTTCGCCTCGGCCCTGAAGGGTTCCCAGAGTGGAACAGCAATGACGCGCTCCTTTGAGTCTGCATGGATCAGAGCCCTTCAGCAGTTCCTGGGCCCTTCGCCTCGTCCCTGAAGGGTTCCCAGAGTGGAACAGCAATGACGCGCTCCTTTGAGTCTGCATGGATCAGAGCCCTTCAGCAGTTCCTGGGCCCTTCGCCTCGGCCCTGAAGGGTTCCCAGAGTGGAACAGCAATGACGCGCTCCTTTGAGTCTGCATGGATCAGAGCCCTTAAGCAGTTACTGGGCCCTTCGCCTCGGCCCTGAAGGGTTCCCAGAGTGGTACAGCAATGACGCGCTCCTTTGAGTCTGCATGGATCAGAGCCCTTCAGCAGTTCCTGGGCCCTTCGCCTCGGCCCTGAAGGGTTCCCAGAGTGGTACAGCAATGACGCGCTCCTTTGAGTCTGCATGGATCAGAGCCCTTCAGCAGTTCCTGGGCCCTTCGCCTCGGCCCTGAAGGGTTCCCAGCGTGGTACAGCAATGACGCGCTCCTTTGAGTCTGCATGGATCAGAGCCCTTCAGCAGTTCCTGGGCCCTCTGCCTTGTTCCTTCAGGGTTCCCAGAGTGGTACAGCAATGACGCGCTCCTTTGAGTCTGCATGGATCAGAGCCCTTCAGCAGTTGTCCCTGAAGGGTTCCCAGAGTGGTACAGCAATGACGCGCTCCTTTGAGTCTGCATGGATCAGAGCCCTTCAGCAGTTCCTGGGCCCTTCGCCTCGGCCCTGAAGGGTTCCCAGAGTGGAACAGCAATGACGCGCTCCTTTGAGTCTGCATGGATCAGAGCCCTTCAGCAGTTCCTGGGCCCTTCGCCTCGGCCCTGAAGGGTTCCCAGAGTGGAACAGCAATGACGCGCTCCTTTGAGTCTGCATGGATCAGAGCCCTTAAGCAGTTCCTGGGCCCTTCGCCTCGGCCCTGAAGGGTTCCCAGAGTGGAACAGCAATGACGCGCTCCTTTGAGTCTGCATGGATCAGAGCCCTTCCGCAGTTCCTGGGCCCTTCGCCTCGGCCCTGAAGGGTTCCCAGAGTGGAACAGCAATGACGCACTCCTTTGAGTCTGCATGGATCAGAGCCCTTAAGCAGTTCCTGGGCCCTTCGCCTCGGCCCTGAAGGGTTCCCAGAGTGGAACAGCAATGACGCGCTCCTTTGAGTCTGCATGGATCAGAGCCCTTCAGCAGTTCCTGGGCCCTTCGCCTCGGCCCTGAAGGGTTCCCAGAGTGGAACAGCAATGACGCGCTCCTTTGAGTCTGCATGGATCAGAGCCCTTCAGCAGTTCCTGGGCCCTTCGCCTCGGCCCTGAAGGGTTCCCAGAGTGGAACAGCAATGACGCGCTCCTTTGAGTCTGCATGGATCAGAGCCCTTCAGCAGTTACTGGGCCCTTCGCCTCGGCCCTGAAGGGTTCCCAGAGTGGTACAGCAATGACGCGCTCCTTTGAGTCTGCATGGATCAGAGCCCTTCAGCAGTTCCTGGGCCCTTCGCCTCGGCCCTGAAGGGTTCCCAGAGTGGTACAGCAATGACGCGCTCCTTTGAGTCTGCATGGATCAGAGCCCTTCAGCAGTTCCTGGGCCCTTCGCCTCGGCCCTGAAGGGTTCCCAGAGTGGAACAGCAATGACGCGCTCCTTTGAGTCTGCATGGATCAGAGCCCTTAAGCAGTTCCTGGGCCCTTCCTTTTGTCCCTGAAGGGTTCCCAGAGTGGTACAGCAATGACGCGCTCCTTTGAGTCTGCATGGATCAGAGCCCTTCAGCAGTTCCTGGGCCCTTCGCCTCGGCCCTGAAGGGTTCCCAGAGTGGAACAGCAATGACGCGCTCCTTTGAGTCTGCATGGATCAGAGCCCTTCAGCAGTTACTGGGCCCTTCGCCTCGGCCCTGAAGGGTTCCCAGAGTGGTACAGCAATGACGCGCTCCTTTGAGTCTGCATGGATCAGAGCCCTTCAGCAGTTCCTGGGCCCTTCGCCTCGGCCCTGAAGGGTTCCCAGAGTGGTACAGCAATGACGCGCTCCTTTGAGTCTGCATGGATCAGAGCCCTTCAGCAGTTCCTGGGCCCTTGGCCTCGGCCCTGAAGGGTTCCCAGAGTGGAACAGCAATGACGCGCTCCTTTGAGTCTGCATGGATCAGAGCCCTTCAGCAGTTACTGGGCCCTTCGCCTCGGCCCTGAAGGGTTCCCAGAGTGGAACAGCAATGACGCGCTCCTTTGAGTCTGCATGGATCAGAGCCCTTCAGCAGTTCCTGGGCCCTTCGCCTCGGCCCTGAAGGGTTCCCAGAGTGGTACAGCAATGACGCGCTCCTTTGAGTCTGCATGGATCAGAGCCCTTCAGCAGTTCCTGGGCCCTTCGCCTCGGCCCTGAAGGGTTCCCAGAGTGGAACAGCAATGACGCGCTCCTTTGAGTCTGCATGGATCAGAGCCCTTCAGCAGTTCCTGGGCCCTTCGCCTCGGCCCTGAAGGGTTCCCAGAGTGGTACAGCAATGACGCGCTCCTTTGAGTCTGCATGGATCAGAGCCCTTCAGCAGTTACTGGGCCCTTCGCCTCGGCCCTGAAGGGTTCCCAGAGTGGTACAGCAATGACGCGCTCCTTTGAGTCTGCATGGATCAGAGCCCTTCAGCAGTTACTGGGCCCTTCGCCTCGGCCCTGAAGGGTTCCCAGAGTGGAACAGCAATGACGCGCTCCTTTGAGTCTGCATGGATCAGAGCCCTTCAGCAGTTACTGGGCCCTTCGCCTCGGCCCTGAAGGGTTCCCAGAGTGGAACAGCAATGACGCGCTCCTTTGAGTCTGCATGGATCAGAGCCCTTCAGCAGTTCCTGGGCCCTTCGCCTCGGCCCTGAAGGGTTCCCAGAGTGGTACAGCAATGACGCGCTCCTTTGAGTCTGCATGGATCAGAGCCCTTCAGCAGTTCCTGGGCCCTTCGCCTCGGCCCTGAAGGGTTCCCAGAGTGGAACAGCAATGACGCGCTCCTTTGAGTCTGCATGGATCAGAGCCCTTAAGCAGTTACTGGGCCCTTCGCCTCGGCCCTGAAGGGTTCCCAGAGTGGAACAGCAATGACGCGCTCCTTTGAGTCTGCATGGATCAGAGCCCTTAAGCAGTTCCTGGGCCCTTCGCCTCGGCCCTGAAGGGTTCCCAGAGTGGAACAGCAATGACGCGCTCCTTTGAGTCTGCATGGATCAGAGCCCTTCAGCAGTTCCTGGGCCCTTCGCCTCGGCCCTGAAGGGTTCCCAGAGTGGAACAGCAATGACGCGCTCCTTTGAGTCTGCATGGATCAGAGCCCTTCAGCAGTTCCTGGGCCCTTCGCCTCGGCCCTGAAGGGTTCCCAGAGTGGTACAGCAATGACGCGCTCCTTTGAGTCTGCATGGATCAGAGCCCTTCAGCAGTTCCTGGGCCCTTCGCCTCGGCCCTGAAGGGTTCCCAGAGTGGTACAGCAATGACGCGCTCCTTTGAGTCTGCATGGATCAGAGCCCTTCAGCAGTTCCTGGGCCCTTCGCCTCGGCCCTGAAGGGTTCCCAGAGTGGTACAGCAATGACGCGCTCCTTTGAGTCTGCATGGATCAGAGCCCTTCAGCAGTTCCTGGGCCCTTCGCCTCGGCCCTGAAGGGTTCCCAGAGTGGAACAGCAATGACGCGCTCCTTTGAGTCTGCATGGATCAGAGCCCTTAAGCAGTTCCTGGGCCCTTCCTTTTGTCCCTGAAGGGTTCCCAGAGTGGTACAGCAATGACGCGCTCCTTTGAGTCTGCATGGATCAGAGCCCTTCAGCAGTTCCTGGGCCCTTCGCCTCGGCCCTGAAGGGTTCCCAGAGTGGAACAGCAATGACGCGCTCCTTTGAGTCTGCATGGATCAGAGCCCTTAAGCAGTTACTGGGCCCTTCGCCTCGGCCCTGAAGGGTTCCCAGAGTGGTACAGCAATGACGCGCTCCTTTGAGTCTGCATGGATCAGAGCCCTTCAGCAGTTCCTGGGCCCTTCGCCTCGGCCCTGAAGGGTTCCCAGAGTGGTACAGCAATGACGCGCTCCTTTGAGTCTGCATGGATCAGAGCCCTTCAGCAGTTCCTGGGCCCTTCACCTCGGCCCTGAAGGGTTCCCAGAGTGGTACAGCAATGACGCGCTCCTTTGAGTCTGCATGGATCAGAGCCCTTCAGCAGTTCCTGGGCCCTTCGCCTCGGCCCTGAAGGGTTCCCAGAGTGGTACAGCAATGACGCGCTCCTTTGAGTCTGCTTGGATCAGAGCCCTTCAGCAGTTCCTGGGCCCTTCGCCTCGGCCCTGAAGGGTTCCCAGAGTGGAACAGCAATGACGCGCTCCTTTGAGTCTGCATGGATCAGAGCCCTTAAGCAGTTACTGGGCCCTTCGCCTCGGCCCTGAAGGGTTCCCAGAGTGGAACAGCAATGACGCGCTCCTTTGAGTCTGCATGGATCAGAGCCCTTAAGCAGTTCCTGGGCCCTTCGCATCGGCCCTGAAGGGTTCCCAGAGTGGAACAGCAATGACGCGCTCCTTTGAGTCTGCATGGATCAGAGCCCTTCAGCAGTTCCTGGGCCCTTCGCCTCGGCCCTGAAGGGTTCCCAGAGTGGAACAGCAATGACGCGCTCCTTTGAGTCTGCATGGATCAGAGCCCTTCAGCAGTTACTGGGCCCTTCGCCTCGGCCCTGAAGGGTTCCCAGAGTGGAACAGCAATGACGCGCTCCTTTGAGTCTGCATGGATCAGAGCCCTTCAGCAGTTCCTGGGCCCTTCGCCTCCGCCCTGAAGGGTTCCCAGAGTGGAACAGCAATGACGCGCTCCTTTGAGTCTGCATGGATCAGAGCCCTTAAGCAGTTACTGGGCCCTTCGCCTCGGCCCTGAAGGGTTCCCAGAGTGGTACAGCAATGACGCGCTCCTTTGAGTCTGCATGGATCAGAGCCCTTCAGCAGTTCCTGGGCCCTTCGCCTCGGCCCTGAAGGGTTCCCAGAGTGGTACAGCAATGACGCGCTCCTTTGAGTCTGCATGGATCAGAGCCCTTCAGCAGTTCCTGGGCCCTTCGCCTCGGCCCTGAAGGGTTCCCAGAGTGGTACAGCAATGACGCGCTCCTTTGAGTCTGCATGGATCAGAGCCCTTCAGCAGTTCCTGGGCCCTTCGCCTCGGCCCTGAAGGGTTCCCAGAGTGGTACAGCAATGACGCGCTCCTTTGAGTCTGCATGGATCAGAGCCCTTCAGCAGTTCCTGGGCCCTTCGCCTCGGCCCTGAAGGGTTCCCAGAGTGGTACAGCAATGACGCGCTCCTTTGAGTCTGCATGGATCAGAGCCCTTCAGCAGTTCCTGGGCCCTCTGCCTTGTTCCTTTAGGGTTCCCAGAGTGGAACAGCAATGACGCGCTCCTTTGAGTCTGCATGGATCAGAGCCCTTCAGCAGTTACTGGGCCCTTCGCCTCGGCCCTGAAGGGTTCCCAGAGTGGAACAGCAATGACGCGCTCCTTTGAGTCTGCATGGATCAGAGCCCTTCAGCAGTTACTGGGCCGTTCGCCTCGGCCCTGAAGGGTTCCCAGAGTGGAACAGCAATGACGCGCTCCTTTGAGTCTGCATGGATCAGAGCCCTTCAGCAGTTACTGGGCCCTTCGCCTCGGCCCTGAAGGGTTCCCAGAGTGGTACAGCAATGACGCGCTCCTTTGAGTCTGCATGGATCAGAGCCCTTAAGCAGTTCCTGGGCCCTTCGCCTCGGCCCTGAAGGGTTCCCAGAGTGGTACAGCAATGACGCGCTCCTTTGAGTCTGCATGGATCAGAGCCCTTAAGCAGTTCCTGGGCCCTTCCTTTTGTCCCTGAAGGGTTCCCAGAGTGGTACAGCAATGACGCGCTCCTTTGAGTCTGCATGGATCAGAGCCCTTAAGCAGTTCCTGGGCCCTTCGCCTCGGCCCTGAAGGGTTCCCAGAGTGGAACAGCAATGACGCGCTCCTTTGAGTCTGCATGGATCAGAGCCCTTCAGCAGTTACTGGGCCCTTCGCCTCGGCCCTGAAGGGTTCCCAGAGTGGAACAGCAATGACGCGCTCCTTTGAGTCTGCATGGATCAGAGCCCTTAAGCAGTTACTGGGCCCTTCGCCTCGGCCCTGAAGGGTTCCCAGAGTGGTACAGCAATGACGCGCTCCTTTGAGTCTGCATGGATCAGAGCCCTTCAGCAGTTCCTGGGCCCTTCGCCTCGGCCCTGAAGGGTTCCCAGAGTGGTACAGCAATGACGCGCTCCTTTGAGTCTGCATGGATCAGAGCCCTTCAGCAGTTACTGGGCCCTTCGCCTCGGCCCTGAAGGGTTCCCAGAGTGGTACAGCAACGACGCGCTCCTTTGAGTCTGCATGGATCAGAGCCCTTCAGCAGTTCCTGGGCCCTTCGCCTCGGCCCTGAAGGGTTCCCAGAGTGGTACAGCAATGACGCGCTCCTTTGAGTCTGCATGGATCAGAGCCCTTCAGCAGTTCCTGGGCCCTTCGCCTCGGCCCTGAAGGGTTCCCAGAGTGGAACAGCAATGACGCGCTCCTTTGAGTCTGCATGGATCAGAGCCCTTAAGCAGTTCCTGGGCCCTTCCTTTTGTCCCTGAAGGGTTCCCAGAGTGGTACAGCAATGACGCGCTCCTTTGAGTCTGCATGGATCAGAGCCCTTCAGCAGTTCCTGGGCCCTTCGCCTCGGCCCTGAAGGGTTCCCAGAGTGGAACAGCAATGACGCGCTCTTTTGAGTCTGCATGGATCAGAGCCCTTCAGCAGTTCCTGGGCCCTTCGCCTCGTCCCTGAAGGGTTCCCAGAGTGGAACAGCAATGACGCGCTCCTTTGAGTCTGCATGGATCAGAGCCCTTCAGCAGTTCCTGGGCCCTTCGCCTCGGCCCTGAAGGGTTCCCAGAGTGGAACAGCAATGACGCGCTCCTTTGAGTCTGCATGGATCAGAGCCCTTAAGCAGTTACTGGGCCCTTCGCCTCGGCCCTGAAGGGTTCCCAGAGTGGTACAGCAATGACTCGCTCCTTTGAGTCTGCATGGATCAGAGCCCTTCAGCAGTTCCTGGGCCCTTCGCCTCGGCCCTGAAGGGTTCCCAGAGTGGTACAGCAATGACGCGCTCCTTTGAGTCTGCATGGATCAGAGCCCTTCAGCAGTTCCTGGGCCCTTCGCCTCGGCCCTGAAGGGTTCCCAGAGTGGTACAGCAATGACGCGCTCCTTTGAGTCTGCATGGATCAGAGCCCTTCAGCAGTTCCAGGGCCCTTCGCCTCGGCCCGGAAGGGTTCCCAGAGTGGAACAGCAATGACGCGCTCCTTTGAGTCTGCATGGATCAGAGCCCTTAAGCAGTTACTGGGCCCTTCGCCTCGGCCCTGAAGGGTTCCCAGAGTGGTACAGCAATGACGCGCTCCTTTGAGTCTGCATGGATCAGAGCCCTTCAGCAGTTCCTGGGCCCTTCGCCTCGGCCCTGAAGGGTTCCCAGAGTGGTACAGCAATGACGCGCTCCTTTGAGTCTGCATGGATCAGAGCCCTTCAGCAGTTCCTGGGCCCTTCGCCTCGGCCCTGAAGGGTTCCCAGAGTGGTACAGCAATGACGCGCTCCTTTGAGTCTGCATGGATCAGAGCCCTTCAGCAGTTCCTGGGCCCTCTGCATTGTTCCTTCAGGGTTCCCAGAGTGGTACAGCAATGACGCGCTCCTTTGAGTCTGCATGGATCAGAGCCCTTCAGCAGTTGTCCCTGAAGGGTTCCCAGAGTGGTACAGCAATGACGCGCTCCTTTGAGTCTGCATGGATCAGAGCCCTTCAGCAGTTCCTGGGCCCTTCCTTTTGTCCCTGAAGGGTTCCCAGAGTGGAACAGCAATGACGCGCTCCTTTGAGTCTGCATGGATCAGAGCCCTTCAGCAGTTCCTGGGCCCTTCGCCTCGGCCCTGAAGGGTTCCCAGAGTGGAACAGCAATGACGCGCTCCTTTGAGTCTGCATGGATCAGAGCCCTTCAGCAGTTCCTGGGCCCTTCGCCTCGGCCCTGAAGGGTTCCCAGAGTGGAACAGCAATGACGCGCTCCTTTGAGTCTGCATGGATCAGAGCCCTTCAGCAGTTACTGGGCCCTTCGCCTCGGCCCTGAAGGGTTCCCAGAGTGGAACAGCAATGACGCGCTCCTTTGAGTCTGCATGGATCAGAGCCCTTCAGCAGTTACTGGGCCCTTCGCCTCGGCCCTGAAGGGTTCCCAGAGTGGTACAGCAATGACGCGCTCCTTTGAGTCTGCATGGATCAGAGCCCTTCAGCAGTTCCTGGGCCCTTCGCCTCGGCCCTGAAGGGTTCCCAGAGTGGTACAGCAATGATGCGCTCCTTTGAGTCTGCATGGATCAGAGCCCTTCAGCAGTTCCTGGGCCCTTCGCCTCGGCCCTGAAGGGTTCCCAGAGTGGAACAGCAATGACGCGCTCCTTTGAGTCTGCATGGATCAGAGCCCTTCAGCAGTTACTGGGCCCTTCGCCTCGGCCCTGAAGGGTTCCCAGAGTGGAACAGCAATGACGCGCTCCTTTGAGTCTGCATGGATCAGAGCCCTTCAGCAGTTCCTGGGCCCTTCGCCTCGGCCCTGAAGGGTTCCCAGAGTGGTACAGCAATGACGCGCTCCTTTGAGTCTGCATGGATCAGAGCCCTTCAGCAGTTCCTGGGCCCTTCGCCTCGGCCCTGAAGGGTTCCCAGAGTGGAACAGCAATGACGCGCTCCTTTGAGTCTGCATGGATCAGAGCCCTTCAGCAGTTCCTGGGCCCTTCGCCTCGGCCCTGAAGGGTTCCCAGAGTGGTACAGCAATGACGCGCTCCTTTGAGTCTGCATGGATCGGAGCCCTTAAGCAGTTCCTGGGCCCTTCCTTTTGTCCCTGAAGGGTTCCCAGAGTGGTACAGCAATGACGCGCTCCTTTGAGTCTGCATGGATCAGAGCCCTTAAGCAGTTCCTGGGCCCTTCGCCTCGGCCCTGAAGGGTTCCCAGAGTGGAACAGCAATGACGCGCTCCTTTGAGTCTGCATGGATCAGAGCCCTTCAGCAGTTCCTGGGCCCTTCGCCTCGGCCCTGAAGGGTTCCCAGAGTGGAACAGCAATGACGCGCTCCTTTGAGTCTGCATGGATCAGAGCCCTTCAGCAGTTACTGGGCCCTTCGCCTCGGCCCTGAAGGGTTCCCAGAGTGGTACAGCAACGACGCGCTCCTTTGAGTCTGCATGGATCAGAGCCTTTAAGCAGTTCCTGGGCCCTTCCTTTTGTCCCTGAAGGGTTCCCAGAGTGGAACAGCAATGACGCGCTCCTTTGAGTCTGCATGGATCAGAGCCCTTCAGCAGTTCCTGGGCCCTCTGCCTTGTTCCTTCAGGGTTCCCAGAGTGGAACAGCAATGACGCGCTCCTTTGAGTCTGCATGGATCAGAGCCCTTCAGCAGTTACTGGGCCCTTCGCCTCGGCCCTGAAGGGTTCCCAGAGTGGAACAGCAATGACGCACTCCTTTGAGTCTGCATGGATCAGAGCCCTTCAGCAGTTGTCCCTGAAGGGTTCCCAGAGTGGTACAGCAATGACGCGCTCCTTTGAGTCTGCATGGATCAGAGCCCTTCAGCAGTTACTGGGCCCTTCGCCTTGTCCCTGAAGGGTTCCCAGAGTGGAACAGCAATGACGTGCTCCTTTGAGTCTGCATGGATCAGAGCCCTTCAGCAGTTCCTGGGCCCTTCCTTTTGTCCCTTAGGGTTCCCAGAGTGGAACAGCAATGACGCGCTTCTTTGAGTCTGCATGGATCAGAGCCCTTCAGCAGTTACTGGGCCCTTCGCCTCGGCCCTGAAGGGTTCCCAGAGTGGAACAGCAATGACGCGCTCCTTTGAGTCTGCATGGATCAGAGCCCTTCAGCAGTTACTGGGCCCTTCGCCTCGGCCCTGAAGGGTTCCCAGAGTGGTACAGCAATGACGCGCTCCTTTGAGTCTGCATGGATCAGAGCCCTGAAGCAGTTCCTGGGCCCTTCGCCTCAGCCCTGAAGGGTTCCCAGAGTGGAACAGCAATGACGCGCTCCTTAGACGCAAGTCTGGCCCTCATCAGGGACATAGGACTGGACGATGTCTCTTGCCAGGCGGATCCCTTAGCCACGTTACGTCATCTCACTCACTTATTCTGGACTTGTATGGCGCAGCTAATCACCCGAGCGGGTATCCAGGCGCAGAGCGTCTGCTGCCAGAGGCTCAGTTGAACATCCAGGTCTCGAGTCCTTTCCTGCATTCCAGCAGAGATGATGCAGTCCAGAGGTGACGTGGGAGGACGATCAAGGCCTTTGCAGCGGGATGGAAGAAGGAGCATCCTCCATTGTTGCTGCGGCAGCTGTGGTGGGTGTGTATGAGGCAGGGGGTGGCTGAGCACAGGTGTCTGGAGGGAAGGTGGAAGTTCAGTCGGTGGTTGATGTACGCTGGCCTCTGGTTGCGGAGGGTTTTGAGGGTGTGGCTCAACATCTTGAACTGGCATCTCTTCTGAATGGGGAGCCAGAGGAGCTTATTGAGGTGGGGGTGACGTTGGCTGAGTTCTGTATGGCTTGCAGTCTCTGGAGGAGGTGCGAGGTGACTCCAGCTTAGAGTGCGTTGCTGTAGTCCAGTCGACTGGTGTCGAGGGCTTCAGTGGCGGAGTGTCTGATGTCGATGGAGAGCTACTTGAAGCTCATGCGAAGGGTGAGGAAGCAGGCGGAGGAAACTGCATTAATCGGCCTTCTCATGGTGATTTTACGGTACAGGATGATGCCACGGTTGCAGGGGTGGTTGGTCAGGGTGGGTGAGCGTCCTAGTTTGCGGGCCACCAGGCATGGTTCCATGGGGAGGCGTTGTCCCAAAGATAAGCACTTCCGTCTTATCTGTTGAGTTGTAGCAGTTATCTCTCATCCAATTGGCGATGTTCGTCATGCACCTGTTGAAGTTGGTCAGAGTGGAGGAGGGGTCTACAGCTAGTGAGAGGATGAGCTGAGTATCGTCAGTGTAGGATATGACGTTCAGTCCATGTCATCTGACAACGTTGACCAAGGGAGTCATGTAGGTATTGAACAGGGAGGGGTTGGGGGACGCCACAGATGGTCTTCTTGGGGTCCAAGGAGAAGGGCGAAAGGCAGATTCATTGGGTTCCACCAGTGACAAAGGAGGCGATCCACTTGAGGAAGTCTCCGTGGATTCCAATGTTGTGAAGTCTTTGGATAGGGTGTGGTGTGATACTGTGTCGAATGCTGCTGAGAGGTCAAGGAGGATCAGGGTCTCCATTTTTCCTTGGCAGAGGAGGGACGTGATGTCGTCTGTGGCTGCACTGAGGGTGATGTGGATGCTGTGGTTGATATGGAGTCCGGATTGGGAGGTGTCCAGAAGATTGTTGCTCTGCAAGTGTTCTGCGAATTGGCAGTTGATGGCCTTCACAAGGATTTGTCGGGAAAGGGGAGCAGAGAGATGACAGTGGTAGTTCTTGAGTTCGCAGGGTTTGGCAGAAGATTTATTGAGTGGGGGCTTGACTTCTGCATGCTTCCAATCTTCAGGGAATGTGGCAGTGGTGATGGATGCAATGAAGATGGGGGTGATTCACTGCTGATTATCTTGCTCCTGAGGTTGAAGATGTGGTGGGAGCAGGGTCCGAGGGTGTTCCAGTCTGGATGGAGATTGTGGTGAGCTGGTCCCAAGTGGTGAGCAGGTGGTTGTGTTCCTCATTCTTGGGGCCAAGGTGGCTGAGTAGGTTGATGGGTTGGGGTTCAAAATGTCTGTAAATGGCAGAGATCTTGTCGTGGGAGAAGTCCTGAGGTTCTGTGAATTTTGAACCCATGTTTTAAATGTCATGGTTCTGTTACGATTTTAGTAACAGTGAACCGTAACCAATGAGTTCGGCAAGTACGAGTGTTATCGCCATGTTACACACATGGATTCACTGTGTATTTGAAGATTTCGTTCCGAACCGTAGTTTTCATTTTGTGTAAGGCAGCCATTCTGCTGTTGTCCTCACATAGGCCGATGACTGCGGCCGAACTAACCGTGCCCCTTAACTCGAGTTTATGCTGACTTTTACATGACCCGAAGTGAACTGACCTCGTTGCCTGAAGCCGACCTTGCTAAGCCAGTTCCTGCCCGCTAGCTGATCAAGACTAAAGATCGGAGCGCAGGGCATCATAAAGTTTTACTGCACACAAATATGCCTTATCCTACCTCGACCTGTTTCTGTTTCTTTCTTTATGGTCTATTTATGATATGGGTTGCGACCTTTTTATTATGGGTTTGTCCGGCTTGTCTAAAGAAGAATGTTGGGTTTGTCCGATGATTGAACATGGGCCGGACAACTAAAAAGCGGGTTTTACCGTCATGCGATACTTTTGGTGTGGATACATGTGATTGGACAATTCATAAATATTGGGGGCTTGTCTGGAATGTGATTTTTGGCATAAAAGGGAATGACTTGCTTTGTAAAATTGAGCAGTCTCCAGAGAACTCATACCGTATTGACTTCTAGGACTTCTGTTACTGGCTGCAGTCAATAAATTCGACCTTTGACGCCACCACGAAGAGTCCCGTGTCTCTGTATTCTAAGACAGGTGAACCCGAAGACTTTTGGTGTGCCCCTGGCGCCGCTGGGTTCTAAAAACCCGGTTCTTCAGTCCGTCAGGAAGTTGCACAGTTCCTGAGAAGCTGTGATGACGTTTATGGTGGCTGAGGGGCTGGAGGACTCTCTGACTATGTTGAAGAGTTCCTTGCTGTGGTTGGAGCTTGCTTTGTTGCGGTCAGCACCTTTTCAGGAGTTTGTGGTATTGGTTGAGATCAGTTTTGAATATTGTTTAGTGTGTGGGCTCCATGCTCGATTTGTTTCCAGATACGCTTCATGGTTCTTACTTCTGTTGTGAACCAGCTGGCTTGCTTAGAGGACCTTTTGAGCTTGGTGGGTTTGCTGGGGGAGACTCGGTCTGCGCAGTCTGTCATCCAAGTGGATAAGTTCTAGGTTGGTTGTGGTGTGATGGCAGAAACTGTTGAGGGAGTCAGTCTATTGGCTCTCTGAGAGCTTGTTCCAGCTGTGGTGTGACGTGATGTGCTGGGCGGCTTTGGGGCAGTGCTGGGCGATCCTAAGATGTGAATTGGGCGATTGTGTGGTCGGCCCAGGTGAGCTTGGTGACATGGCTGTACTTGATTTTGTTATTGGCCATGAAGATTAGGTCAAGTGTGCGTCCTACAATGTGAGTTACCAGTTGAATGAAACAGATGTTGCTCATGCTTCAAGGGGGTTGGTGGTGGTGGTATTGTTGGGGTCATTGAGGTGAAAATTGAGGTCACCAAGGAACATGTGGTTTCTGAGTCAATGCCGAGTGAAGTGATGAAATCGGAAATGGCTTTGCAGAAGCTGGGGCAAGGTCCTGGAGGTCTGTAGGCGAGTGTGTCTCTAATGGTGGTTTTCCTGTCGGTTCGGAGTTGAAAGTTCAGGTGTTCCATGATCGGGGTGACGTCTGTGGAGGTGGAGCAGTGGATACTTTCCTTGTGGATGATGGTGATTTCACCTCCGTATTTGTTGATGTGGTCTCGGTGTGCAATCATGTCGTCATCAGACATGGCTGAGGTGATGTCGGGCACGGATGCAGGGTTGAGGCAGGTCTCAGTGAGGAAGATGACGTTGGGGTGAGGGAGTTGATGGTGTCCCAAATCTTGATGGCGTGCTTGCAGAGAGATCATGCATTGAGCAGGAGGCAGTGGAGATGGTCTGGGTGGTCATGGTAGGCTTGGTGGTAGTTGCTGCTTGTGCTGGAGCAATGGTGTTGCAAGAGAAGAGGCTATGGTGGCAGGTGAAAGGTCCTACCATGGATTGGCTAGAGGTCCAGATTGCAGTGTCATTGCTGAGTTCTGGATCCAGGGTTTGGAGCTTGGTGGGGGTGTATCTTTGAGTGGTGGTAGGGCCATGGTTCCTGGGGCTTGGTGCGGTTCAGGTGCGGATAGGTGCAGATTGGCTTGCCTTTGGCATACCAACGGCACCCTCGATCTGCACTGCGGCCTCGATAGGAAATCTTGGGAAGTGGTGGGGGGTGACTAGTAGGAGGTGGAAGGGCACCGAGCAGGAAAACACAATAGGAGCAGAGAAAAAACAAAGAGCAACGAAAAATGAAAAGCAGCAGCAGAATACATTGCAGCAACCTAAAAAAGTTTTTAAAAAAATAAAATAACAGAGAGTTGCAAAGAAATTGGGGGTGATGGTTGTCGCAGATAAAAGAGTAAGCTGCAGGGGAAACACCAAGCTGGCCCAAGGGGTTGAGGAGCTGCTCACAGGAGCACCATATGTCCCAGCTAGATCTTGATTCGGGCAAGATGGCAGGTCCAAGTGGGCTCTTCCAAACCTTGAAGCATCACCTTACCAGCCAGGACTGTGACCGGCCAGAGGACTGACTCCCTTACTTCTGATTATGCCAACTATGGTCTAAGAGATCTAGGGATTCATCTGTCAGGAACGATTCGAACTAGGGGGCATATGTAGGTAATTTCCATTTAGCGATTCCCTAATAGCGTTTTTTAAGGAATCGCTATTTGAGAATAGCAAAATGGAATGTAGGTGGAAATTTGCAATTTTTTTGCCAATCTCTAACATTCCTTAATTGCGATTAGCAAATTGCGTATCGCAATTAAGGAATTAGTGTCCCATTCATTCCTATGGGCCAAGAGGCCCATAGGAATGAATGGGGATACATTCTCAAATTGCAATTTTCTATGAGAAAATCGCAATTTGAGAACCGCAATTCCAAGGGTGCCAGGGTGTCCAAAGGACACCTGTTGCACCCCTGGAATATGCCTGTAAGTACATGTGGCGCACAGACATGCCCTAAGGGCATGTCTGTGCGCCACATGGCACTTTGAATTTTTAAAAAAAATGCATTTTTGAAGGAATTCGCAAAATACCATCTACTTGAAGTAGGTGGTATTTTGCGATTCCTTATGCAAACATTGCAATTTTTAAAGCACCCCTACATAGCATTTAAGGAATCGCAAAATTGCGATTCCTTAAATGCTATAAGGAATCGCAATTTTTGCGATTCCTTATTTTACCAAGTGGCACCTACATATCAAAACGCCGTTTGCGATTCGCAAACGCCGAAATTCGCAGAATTCCGGTGTTTGCGAATCGCAAACTGCTACCTACATATGCCCCTAGATGTTGTATTACTGTTTGCAATGCAATGTGACTACTACTCTATAACTGAAAAATAAAGTTAAATAAAAAAATGTAATTAAGGACCCCAAGAGGGGTACTGATCATTCCTGATGAGCTTGTCAGGACAAGCCATTGCATCTTGAGATGCCAATGGATGCTCATCCAGCTGCCCCTTCTCCAATAGTCCCCAGGTTGTCCGGGGCTTGAAGGAAACCGACTAGACTCACCAAAGGGGTTTCACCCCCTTCTTCCCTTCCAGGAACAAATATCAGCGAAGCCACTCAGGATGAGGTTCCAGTAGAGGCCATCAGAATGCTACAGGTGAGAGTCTGATTTTCTTCCCTTGCAAAACTAGGGGGCAGGACGGCAGAAAGCATACACAAATGGAGAGAAATCTCAACAGATTGTCAAGTCAGTCAATTCACTTTATTCGATACGTATTTTATAAGATCACAAAAGTATAGATAAGCACAGTAAAAACAGCCATCCATATAAAAAAAATTTTTAATCAATTAAAAAACATCCATTAAAAGAATTCAATACAATTGCGATTACAAAAGCGGTCAGTAAAACCCAATTGATAAAAACAAGGGTTACAGTTCATTCTTGGGTGTTATACAATCACCTGGTTTTCCATGATAGAATAAAAAAAAAGACGTCACAGAGTAACAACCTTGAGGATCGGGTAATGATTGTAAAAAATACATTCCTACACAGCATTGTTTAAAATTGTACTTACGCATCAGTGGCAATATAAATCTTTGGCGGTGTTCCGTATCAAATTTGCAAAAGAAAAAGATGCACAAATTTGATTGTGTGGAGACACAGTCACAAGGATAGAACGGTAAAGCATGTATAGAAAAATTTGTGCTGGATTGACCAACATACAAAGGATAAAATTCAATCGAAATCTGATTAAAAAGAATCTGTGACGCAAATTAGTCAAGGTGAAAAGGTATGAGGATATCCCTTCCTGTACCATTGATCCCTCTAAATAAGATACTTTTGTGTGGTTGATTTCTATCTTTTGTTTGCGCTTTGTTTAAGATCCTTCAGACTGCACATGGATTTCAAATAGAGTTTTGGGGTTCCCCATGTCAGCCCAGAAGATGGACCCCTTCATGTTTTCTTAACAAGATGATTGCTCTAATTGATCAAGAGATCCAGGGCGTGAAAGCCAAAGGGGTGATAGAGGACTCTTTCCTATTCCCTCAGGGTTTCCTAAGCAACCTTTTTGCGGTCAACAAGAAGGACAAGGGAGTGAGACGAGTGATAAATTTAAATGAGTTTAAAGGTCAGCTGGTCTACAGACACTTCAAAATGGAGGGCATCCATCTGTTATGAGACACCCTCAGGCAAGGCGACTGGATGATCTGCTTGGATCGCAAAGAAGCCTACCTCTCAATCCCGATCTTTCCTCCCCACCGTTGTTTCCTCCAGTTCATATGGAAAGGACAAGTCTGGAAATGTAAAGTGATCCTCTTTGGCATGTCTTTAGCCCCATTGTTTTTTTTCAAAACTTCTGAAACCGCTGATGGCCTGGCTTCGATCTCAGGGTTGCCGACTGATACTCTATCTGGACGACATCGCCATTATGTCAGAAACACAAAACATACTTCTGCTTCAGGCCCTAATGGCAATGTCCCTTCTGGAAGACTTGGGCTTTCTCATAAACATGGAGAAATCTGATCTGATCCCCAAGCAGCGCATGGAGTTTCTGGAGTTCACAATAAACTACACTCCGCCACCTTGGAGCTTCTAAACAACAAGCTCAATGCCATCAAGAGAGATCTGTGCAAGTTGATCTCGAGACAAACAATCTTCCTTTGGGCTATCGCCAAGATGTTGGGTCTATTGTACTCATCAATACAAGCTTTTCTTTCCAGGTCTGCTTCACTACTGGACTTTGCAAAGACTCAAGATGACCCACCTACAGAAAGGGGTATCTTACACAAATGAAGTCCCCCTGACACAGAATGCCAGGACAGAAATGTTATGGTAGTTGGACCACATGAAGGTGTGGAATGGCCGAGCCAATTTTGGCTCTACGCTGTATGTGGTCATCGAATCGATGCCAGCCATTGGGGCTGGGGGCACCTTGCGGAGATATTTCCACAGGAGGATGATGGTCCCAAGAAGAGTTATCCATGCACATGAACTGTTTTGAACTCTTGGCAGGGTCCTTTGTCATTCAGAGTTTGGCAAAGGGGAGGGTAGCCTGCTCAATCCTACTGAAGATGGACGTGTCGTCAGACCAGTATGTCAAAAAGCTGGAGGGGTGCACCAGATCCCAGCTACTGACACAGGTTGCTAGGGATTTTAGGAATGATTGTCTGCAACAAGACATGGAAGTCACAGTGCTTCTCCTCCAGGGCCCATCCAATTCAGTAGTGGATTTGAATTCCTGAAAGATTAAATGGAATAGAATCTACACCAACATGGATTCCAACACCTGTGCCTCAAGTGGGGCACACCGATCAGAGACTTATTTGAGTCCAGAGAGAATGTGCAAGTACCTCTTTTCTTCAGCTGGAGGCCAGATCCAGTGGCGTAACAGGTGGACACCTGCCAACAGGACTGTAGAGGGCAATAACTATGCTTTGCCCCCTTTGCAATGATAGCGAGAGTGGTGCATCACATCAGGCATCATAAGGCAGAGATGACTCTGATATATAGATTTCAGCCGTGGTTCCCGTTGCTTCTGGGACTGACTTGCGACTATCCAGTACGGCGCCAATCCCATCCTCAGAACCTCCAGGGCCTCTGGGGGGGGACTTCATTCATTGATCTTAACAACCTCCTTGGAGCGATTGCCGCGCGTTATAAATTGGCACTTACATTACATTACATTACATTTGAGGGCATGGCACATTTCAGTCAGTGCTGTGGCTTTCAACGCCTTTTACAGGAGGATTCATTGCTTATTCAACAGTCCTGGGCATTGGGCACCCACAAGCAATACAGATCAGCTTACTTAAGCTGTTTGGTGTGGTTGGTGTCTGACAAGGCAAGTGGATCCTGTGGGGGCAGACATTGTCGAGCCCAGTTAGGGAGGACTCAACAATTAATTTGTTCAGATACGCGACTTTAACGGGCCACTGCCCAACCAAAGATAATCTGGTATGATATCTTCCACTCATCTTCAGACTTTTGAGAGGTATCAGGTTGTCTGTTACCCCTACTCCTTGGTACTCCAAGACATGGGTCATCAATTTAGTGTTGCATCTGTTCAACAACTGGCATGACATCTCGGGCTTGTCACAGAAACAACTGTTTGCCAAATTCACCATCTTGCTGTGTTTGATTTCTTGAAAAAGGGTCTCAGATGGGAGAGACTTGGACTTCTCAGGGTGGTCATTCAGTCCGTATGGATTTGTCTTCACCAGGTGCACTAAATGCAGCACGCTACTATTACACTATGCTGTTTTCCCAGATAATCCTAAACCCTGCGTGGTAAGGTGTCTGCAGGAGTATGAGGCTGTGAACAGAGCCCTCAGACATGGGTTGGGGGGGGGTCAGTCATCCATGCCAACATTTTTTTTAAATAATCAGGAGAATGTATTTCTCCCATTAAATTCTATTGAGGCGTGAATTGGGTCTATTGTCATGTGCTAGGACTAAATGGAAATTGTTGGACCCGGCCCTTTAGGCAGGTTCACCCCTAGACTTTTTGCTTTTTCCTAGCCTGTTTATGGAACCTGGTGTTGGTGATCTTAGGCCTCTGCGCACTTTTTCACTGTGGTACAGTGTAAAGTGCTTGAGCTCTCTGTGAATGAGTGGTGAGTGACCTGCCCTCCCATAGGAATGACTGGGGAATATGTATGCCCATGGTACTTCCTGATGGGTGGGGAGTGCAGGGTCGAGTTTGATATGTACGAACTTGTGAGACTGAATGCTGCAAAATGGTATATGCGGCATGTTTCTGTCTAGTCTAGAAGCGCCACTTTTAGAAGTTGGCATATTTGAGTAAGTTGGTTCTGGCGTGCGATTGGCTGGTGAGCCTGGCCCAGGGTGCCTGGGCCTGCTGTGGATTAACTGTCTGGTTGGAGGGTGACAGGGGCTGCAGAGCCCCGGAGGTTGTCTGAGTCAGCCCAGGGGTGAAAGGCAACATCTGTTGCCAGGGAAGGGGGAGGAAGAAGCGCCTGATAGTGCCGGGCTGTGTCTGCCTGACCACCATGCTGGCTCACTCCCCTGCCGGCCCACTGTCACCTCTGGTCCTGAAGCTGACAGGAAGAAGAACACCAGAAACATTCCAGTGCTCAGGGCCCCCTTGCACCAAGACTTCAAAGGGCTTCAAAGACTTTTCTGTGTATAAGAAGGGGCTGTGTCTTCTTCCAAAATGTTCTTGTTTTAAACTTGAATCTGCCAGGGGCTGCTGCTGCTTGGGCTCAGGGGAATCCCTGGGCTCTGCCCAGCCCCTGGGCCCCTGATGGACCTTCCTGGACTCTGCCTGGGCTGATGGGGGGACTTTGCTTTGCCCCCTGGGACTCTCTGGGACCTTTGTGCAGCATGGTGGAGCTGCATTTCTGGAAGGACCTTTGTACTTTGTGTTCTAGCGCTTTGGGAGCGCATCATTGCCCCATAGCGCTTTAGAGCGCTTTATTTTGATTATAGCGCTGAGGAGCGCTTTGCCCGCCCTGGCGAGTGCCCACCTCGCTTATTTTTAATCTTATTTAACTTCGGCTGCCCGCGCCGGGATTGCCGCTGCCCGGGGGCCTGAAGGTGACCAGAAGCCGCGGGGGGAACCACGAAGGGGCCGCAACCTGATTGGCCAAGCCCCGAGGAGAGCCGTGCTCCGATTGGTCCTTTGAAGGGGGCCTGGTCCAGGAGCCACGCTGTGGTTGGCTGACTCCTAGAAGCTGCGTGACGAGTGTGGGTGCTTGCCGCTCGAGCCGCGACCGGATTGGCCGATAGAGGAGGAGCTGCGGCGCCGTGTGTGACGAGGTGAAGGAGCATGGCGGCCTGGTCGTCGGGGGCTCCCGTGTGCTGGAGGGGGCCCCGGAAGTGTTGACGAATAGCGGAGGGGGGCGCGGGGCACATTGCCGGTGCCCGTCCCCACCGCACGGCGAAGACCGGAAGTTCCGCCCCGCTGCTCCGGTGCAGAGAGAGGTGAGCGTCAGAAAAAAGAGGTGGGGGGGGTCAAAAGGGGAAGTTTAACGACCGCGGTAGCTCAAACCCCTTTATCAACTGAAGAAACAAAAAGGAGATACCTGCTCATATTGCCTACGTGCTGTGTCATGCCCAAAAAGACCACTAGACCAACATGTCCTCACAGTGATAGTACTGGGTTAGAAAAATTCCCATCAGCCCACCCTTATTGGCGGAGTGTCGTCATGTGGGAAGTGAACCATGAACCATAGTTTCTCCCAATGCACCTGAAATTGATGCGGAGATAGGTTCTGGCAGATGTTGTTCTGAACCACAGTATTTCAGAGGTAGGACCAATGGTGTGCAGTGCTTGTGCAAATGGAAACAAAAAGTGAATTTAAGATTGGCTCCTGGGACAAAAAATATGTTTATTCAATATTGTCCAGGGTCAAGAGTAAAAACAACGCCTCATAGTTTTAAAGAATAACTATGTCATGGCGTAGTGCATAGAGGTCGACATGTTTCAGCTGGGAGGACGACTAGTCCAAGCTTTCTTCAGGACCATTAGATGTTATGCATCTGCACTGTGTGAAACATAAAGTGTATTTAACAAATTGGATTAATCCTACCCGATCTTTGAACCCAAAGTATTCCCTGGTAGTCATCCAACTGGTCGTGGTTTTCTTGAGGAGGAAGAAAAGGGGGGTGTGAGAGGCAATTATGATATACTGGCAATTAAGAACACAACACAACAGAAGGTAGGCATGGTGGCAGAAAAACTGTTCTCCGCCTTTCAGAAGCTGTATAGATCTCCTGATTTATAACTAATTTAGTTACACAGTGTTTATTTAACTATGTTCTACTCACCCAACAATCTGTGGGAGAACACCTCACCTCACCCGGCACCCACTCGGGAAGAAGGAGGCCCCGCTCTGTTAGGGAAGGAAAAGTATAATGCCCTCAAAGGAAGGTTCTATTGAGGTACAGAGTGAACATGCTCTACTTATCCTTATTTATACACTAACAAATGCTAGTTGATTAAAAAGAGACTCAACCCAACCTGAAAACATGGTGCTAACCAAGCCAGGGAATGGAGTTGATTGAAAAATGGTTCTATAGGTAAGCTATAGAGACTGGCTAGACCTACACACAGCAGATTCTTGAAAGCATAGTAAAGGTAAAGCCAAAGAGTCTAAATAGGTGCATGTAGTAAAACAGAAAGGGGGGCTTAAAATGGTATTCCTAGTTGTTATGATGGAGTCATACCTATCCGTCGGTACCCCAATGGCCAGCGTCCAAGTGGGAGTGGAGGTGATCTAAGCAGTGTAACATTCCCACTTAAATACCTGCTGTAATTGGTTAATTTCGGCAAATAGGCGCGAAAAGCGCGCGAAAAACGGCACTTTTTTAAGAGCAAGGCATGCCTATTGGTTCGCGCTATGTGACTCTTGTTATATGTGGTCAGCAGACGTTAGACGCGCGACGCGCATGCGCTGATAACTAGCATCATTCCTACACATGGGCGCTCTGACGCGGTTAGTGTATTCAGCGTGAGACGCTTCGCGCATGCGCAGAACGGTAATGCAGTGCGCATGCGCGGGAGGAGGACGTCGCTCCCGTGTGTCAGCGGTAGTGACCGCAACGTCTGGATGGAATGCGCATGCGCGAAGCAGAGCAAACGCTCGCATTTACTCGCGCTGTGTTAGTCTAGTCACCTATACAAGTATTGTCAATAAAGTATTATCGTAGCTCGATTTGTGCCCACAGTCAAATATGTTTAAACAGGAAGATAAGGCACAATGAGCTATGTTTGACAGGCATGATAAGGTGTCGGTAAATGAACCTATTGGTTAATGCTGTGTATTGAAGCATTGAGAATTGGAATGGATAAGGTTGTCAGTCCACATGCGGGGGCTACAGGATAGATGTATGACCCACATATATATCTGTCATGTGTGTCAGAATGATCCTGGAGTATAAAAGCTAGTCATATAGGACAATGTTGACTTTGAATGTCATCTGCACGGAGTGCTAGGAGAGGATGGGTTACTCTGGAACCCATATGATTATGACTCTCAGGGTTTATAGTCAAAAACCTTTATATGTTTAATAGGGCAGACAAGTTGATATTAGCGCAACCATGGTTTATAAGGACGCCCATGGTATGTCATCATTGAGCCCCTTAGAGTCACTTTGTAGTTGGAAAACCCATTTTTGCTCTTTTCTGAATACAAATTTAGAGACATCGCTTATATGGGTGGGGATGTACGGATGTTCTAGAACCACCCATCTCATGTCTTCTGCTGTGTGTTTGCAGATCAGAAAGTGATTAGTAAGTTTCGTTGCCTGTTTGTGACACCTAATAGTGCTCTTGTGCTCTCCAATCCTGATTTTGATTTTCCGAGTTGTATACCCAATATATCTGAGAGAGCAAGGACACGTGATCATATAGATCACGTTCTCTGTATTGCAATTGGTGTGTTTCTTGAGGACCCAGGTCTTCCCTGATCCCAAATCAATAGTGTTGGTTTTACTAGTCTGGGGGCAGGCGCTACAAGATCCGCACGGATGATGGCCAGTGACAGGAGGGAGGTCCCATAAAGTGGTTGGTCCTACGGTGTTCTGTATCCTAGGTCTCGTGTGGACCAATGTGTCACGTAAGCTTGGCGCTCTTTTAAATGAAAAGAGAGGTAAGGGGATGTTGGCATTCGTTGTGTTGAGAATACCCCAATGTTTTCGCACCGCTTTCTGAAGTCTGTTGGATTGTGCGTTGAAAGTACTCACAAATGTTAGTCTCTCAAGGGGTGGTTTTGGAGGACGTCTGTCCAACAATGCCTCACGATTGTTGTTCGAGGCCCTTTTCCATGCTCTTTTCACAAGGTGTGTTGGATATTCTCGTTCCTGTAGTTGGTTAGAGAGGGTCTTTGCGTGTTTGTTGAATAGCGCCTGGGATGAACAATTCCTCCTCACTCTGAGGAATTGTCCCACGGGGAGATTCTCCTTCAGGGAGCGTGGGTGGTGGCTGTTGAAGAGCAGCAGAGAATTTCTCGCCATAGGTTTAGTGTACAATTCACTCTGTAGACTGCCAGCCTCAGGAAAAATGGACAGGTCTAAGAATGATAGTCTGACACGACTATGTTCCAGCGTGAATTTAAGGAACTGATTACGTTCGTTCAGCCATTGGTGGAAGGACTCGATCTCACTCTCAGTACCTCGCCAAACCATCAAAATGTCATCTATATATCTCCTCCATAGTACCACTTGGTGGAAGAAGGGATTACTATGGTGGAGAACCAGATCTTGCTCAAATTGATGGACATAGAGGTTGGCGAGGCTAGGGGCAAAAACACTCCCCATTGATGTCCCTGAGACTTGCAGGAACAATTGTTCCTCAAATTTGAAAAAATTCTCTTTCATTGCTATCTCAGCACATGCAAGAATGAAGTTTACTGGAGTGATGCTATCCAACTCTTCCAAAGATAAAAGGTGCCTGATGGTGTCCAGAGTGTCCTGCTGGGGTATGCAGGTGTAGAGGGACTCGACATCAAAGCTGGCTAATAGGTCGGTCTCTACATTGAACTCGATGTCAGGTAGTAGTCGGAGCACATCAGCAGTGTCTTCCAAATATGTGGGCATCTTTTTAACTAGAGGTCTGAGAAAGACCTCTACGAAGGTTGACAAGGGCTCTAGCAAAGAACCAATCCCGGAAATGATGGGACGTCCCGGTGGTGGTCTGGTGGCCTTGTGGATCTTCGGTAAACAATAGAACCCAGGGGTGACAGGATTCTCTGTTACCAAAAATCTTGCCTCCTGGGATGTGATCCACCCTTCATTCAATCCTTCATCTACCAGATTTTTAATCAGTGATAGTAGACGTGGGGTGGGGTCTTCAGACAGACGGCGGTAGAACTGCTGGTTGTCCAGTTGTCTAAGGCATTCTTGTCGATATTGAGCCATATCCAGTACTACCGTCGCACCCCCTTTATCCGCCGGTTTTATTATAATTGTCGGATCTTTAGTGAGACTGGCAACGGCCTGTCTTTCTGCTTTGGAAAAGTTCTGGAAGGTATCGGACTCCATATCTTGTATTTGTGCAACTTCATATCTGACTGCTTGTTCGAATGTGGTTACAAGCGATGGCACTTGATGACTCAGGGGGGTAAAGGTGGATTTTGGTCGCGGCCCGGTATTCCTGGGTTCATCACTGCTAATGTCAGCAGATTCAGTTCTATTCTTGAAAAAGAAATGCAAGCGCACCTTGCGAAATAATTTTTCAAGTTCAGTCCTCATTAAGAAGGGGTCCCCCTTGTTGGTGGGGACAAAGCCTAGGCCTTTTCCCAAGACTGTCTGTTCAGCCGGTGTCAAAGTGCGGGAACTCAAGTTCACTATTAGATCCCGTTCGTCTCTGCACTGCTGCTCTGTTGAGCCGCCTTCCTGCTCCGTGTGTTGGGAACTGAGATGTCGGGGTCCCATTGGACCGTTTGTTGTCCTCTTCTTTTGCCCCGGTTTTGTCCTCTGCCACGTCCTAAAAAAGACTGGTTGGGAAAAAACTGGGGGGGTTGTCCAAATGGATTCATTTGTTGCGGGAATGGTGGTGGAGGTTGAAAGCCCCACGGCCCTGGATTCCACCAAGGTCCTGAGTGCTGATAATTTCCTGGGTATTGATTGTATATACCTCCTCTCTGTCTACCGCCTCTTCTAAAGGGTCGTTGTTGTTGCCCATCCTGACCGGCAGATGTACTTGCTCGGTTAGATGTGTCTGAATCACTTGACTCGGATCCAGAGGTAGAATAGTTTGACCCGTATCTTTTGCCTTTGTTATTGAACCCTGGGGCTTCATAATTGTCATTGGTATAAGGGTAAACTTTGGTTAGGGAGAAGCGTTCTAAATCCTTTTTGAATTTATCCATCTTGCTTGTAAGTATGTTATCTTTGTATTCTTTGTTTGCTTTGTTGGTTTCATCCATGCGTTTTTTAAACAAAGTGCTGCAAGTGGCCTTAATCTGGCCCTCCAGAGTCTGGATCTCTATGAGGATGGCATCTGCCACCCTTTTGGCCGTGTTAATGATTAGTATGAGCCAATCTCGCGTGCAACGCCACGCTATTAGAGACCAGTCACGCATGAACTCTTTATCGGTCAGAAATAGCCTAGGTGCATTTGTCACAATCAGGCCTGTAGGTGCACACTTCCCCCTAAGATATTGTGCCATGATAGTCCCATGTATTAGAGTACGTGAGTGTGTCTTTTTTAGATTGAGAAGGGTAGGCCACTCATCTTTGGTTGTGTTGGTGGTGTCGGGCAGTGAATCGAGAAGACAAGGGTTCTCATCTAGGACAGATTTCAGCATGTCATCATCGAATGCCAGCCCTGCAAAGTCAGCCATGATTCACGGAGGGGAGTCTCAATAAATATCAACTAGTTGAGCAAATAACAGGGAAAGATGCCCTGTGCGCAAGACAGAAAATTTTTAGAAAATTTTAATGTATGACCCGCAACAACAAAGTTGCACTAAACATCAGAAAAAAGAGGTGGGGGCGGTCAAAAGGGGAAGTTTAACAACCGCGGTAGCTCAAACCCCTTTATCAACTGAAGAAACAAAAAGGAGATACCTGGTCATATTGCCTACGTGCTGTGTCATGCCCAAAAAGACCACTAGACCAACATGTCCTCACAGTGATAGTACTGGGTTAGAAAAATTCCCATCAGCCCACCCTTATTGGCGGAGTGTCGTCATGTGGGAAGTGAACCATGAACCATAGTTTCTCCCAATGCACCTGAAATTGATGCGGAGATAGGTTCTGGCAGATGTTGTTCTGAACCACAGTATTTCAGAGGTAGGACCAATGGTGTGCAGTGCTTGTGCAAAAGGAAACAAAAAGTGAATTTAAGATTGGCTCCTGGGACAAAAAATATTTTTATTCAATATTGTCCAGGGTCAAGAGTAAAAACAACGCCTCATAGTTTTTTTTTTTTTCACAACCAATTTTATTGAGCAGAAGAGTATCAAGGATGTGGTATCTTCACACACCAAGATCACCACAACAGTATCAATGTAATGGTGACAAACATAGTAATCAATGAAGCAAGTGTCAATGAAGCTCAGCTTTAAAGATGCCCTAGCAGCCTACCCCAACCCCAACTACACCCCCACCCGTACCCAACACCCCCCCCACCACACATGTACAGAAAGCAACACAAAGACGATGTACATAGAATAAGCAGGTATAATGCAACCAGGGCTTTGCCATTCGGGCCAGAAGTGTCACTGCGATCAAATGTCCTCCTCCTGCTCCGCCGGGGGTTCCAAGGACAGGCCACGGTAGTCGGCCCACCGCTTCCAGATCTTGAAATGTTTGCGTGGGCAGCCCCGCGCCTCAAAGACCGGTTTCTCAAGGCCCATGAAGTAGTCTAGCCCAGCCTTCCATGCAGACAGGGGGGGGGCCCTCACAGATTTCCACGCCCGAGCCAGGTCACGCTTGGCCACCACAAGGCCCAGGAGCAACAGATGGCGCTTATACATGTTGCCCCCAACCCCTTCCATGATATGCAGCAGGCCCAGCCGAAGGGTCCGAGGCAGATCCCAGCCCAGGACCTCAGCCAGGCAACTCCATACGCCCCTCCAGAATCCAGCCAGGCGACCACACAACCACACCGTATGTAGCAGGGAGCCAGGCACTTCCCCACAGCGCAGGCACTCCGATGACGCAATCAAACCAGCCTTCCACAGACGTTCACGTGTATAATAGGCACGATGCAGGTATTTGAATTGTATCAGGCGGAGCCGAACCGCAACAGCGGTGCCGCGCGGGGACTCCAGCGCCTCCCTCCAATCGTCCTCATCTAGGGCGCCCACGTCTACCTCCCATGCCTCCCGAAGGGAGCTGAGAGTGGAGGAGCAGTGAATAACAAGTGACTGATAGATCCTAGAGACCTTCTTGTCTCCCAAGTCTCCCATAAACACTTTCGCCTCAAGTGGGCTGAACTCCGGTAGGGAGTCAAGACCGGCAATGCTCGGGGCAAGGGCGTGTCGCAGCTGGAGGTACCGGAAGAACTGGGACTGAGGCATCTGGAACTCCACACGGAGTTCCTCAAAGGACTTGAGGGTGGCACCTGACACGACCTGGCCCAGTTGCGTAATTCCAATAGCCTCCCAACCCTCAAACCCGGCCAAGGCCGCCAGTTTCGGGAGCATGCCATTATGCCACAGCGGCGTTTCAGCTGTTAATTTGCCCCACCAACCCATGCGGCGCAGAGACTGCCGCCACACTGCAAATACCACTTTAGTTACCGACGGCAACCCACGGCGTATACGGGCCGAGTAAAGAATAGTGTGGAGCGTGTGATCCCCCATGAGATGTCTCTCCAGGGCATAGGCCGGGTCGCTCCTATCCCCATACCACCATTCATTGAGGACAAGTAGGTGTAACGCCTGGTAGTAGGAGAGGAGGTCGGATGTGGCCAAACCACCACAATATGTGGACAGAAAGCACGTCCTCAGGGCCACCCTGGCTGCACCGCCATCCCACAGGAAGCGGCTCAGCACAGAGTTCACCTGGCGGAACCACTCCATGCCGATAGGGTGCGGGAAGTTTTGGAGTTGGTACAACAGCCTCGGCAGCGCCACCATCTTAAAGATGGTCGACCTCCCAAAGATCGTGAGGGGCATCCTGGACCACGTTTTGACATCCGTCTGGACCCGTTCCCACACCGGCAAGACACCGCGTGCCCAGGCCACGGCCCGCGAGGTCGAGAGGAAGACACCCAGATACTTCAGGCCGTCCGTCGCCACACGCAATTCGGCGGCCCATGGGTCGGCAACCACTCCGCCATCCAGAATCCATAGGGTCGATTTAGTCAGATTAAGGCGAAGCCCCGAGACCTCGCCAAGCCCCCGCATGATCTCCAAAACTCGGGGACCCGAGCGCCGCAGATCAGTGAGGAACAGGAGGACGTCGTCCGCGTACAGTGCAATCCTATCTGCTAGGTTATCATTCCAGACAAAGCCACGTAGATGGGCATCCATTCGTATCCGCGATGCCAGGGGCTCCATGGCCAGGGCGAACAGGTAGGGGGACAGCGGGCAACCCTGTCGAGTACCTCGTCCGATTTGAAAGCGCCCAGAAACCGCGCCGGCCACACGGACCGACGCCGTAACATTGGTGTATAGGAGACGAATATAGGACAAGAAGACAGGTCCTAGATTGAGGCGGGCCAGCAAGGTGAACAAATACGCCCAACTCACCGAGTCAAAGGCTCGGTCCATGTCCGCAAGAAGAAGTGCTGCCTGTTCATCCCTAGCACCCATGGCGTCAATCGCCGCCTGTGCCCGTCGGATATTATGCCGGGTGGCCCTGCGCGGCATGAACCCGGCCTGGTCAGGGTGGACCAGGTCGGCGATGTGGGGCAGAAGGCGGTTCGCCAGGGCTTTCGCCAGAATCTTGGCCTCGATGTTGAGAAGGGAGATCGGCCTGTAAGAGTCGTGCCGGTCCGGCGCCCTGCCCGGCTTCAAAAAGACCACAATCTCGGCATGACGCCAGTCAGGTGGCAGCTCGCCCCGAGTCCGCACCGCCTCCAGGGCACTGCGAAAGTGGGGTCCCAGCTGGACGTGGAACTTTTTATAAAATTCGGCAGGATAACCGCTCGGGCCGGGCGCCTTCCCAGTGTTCAACTGGCCAAGGGCCTCCCCAAGTTCCTCGGACGTGAGCGGGGCCTCCAAGGCCGTTCTAGTCTCATCCGGGACTGCCTGTGGGAGCAGGTCGTCCAGGTATGAGGCAATCTCGCCCTCCACCAAGGGGTCACGAGGAGCGTATTGTGCCTCGTAGTAGCGGGCAAAGCTAGCCGCCAACAGACCCGGGTCGGTCATGACCGAGCCGTCCTCCGCCGTAAGACCGGGCAGCTCTAGGGGCTGGAAAGTCGCCTGGCAAAGCCTATGCAACATGGTGCAGGACTTGTCGCCCCACTGGTACACCCTGCTGCGCGTGGCGAGCCACGCCTGCCGGGCCTCCTCGTATAGAACCGAGGCATACGTCTGCTGGGCCTGCAGGAGCTGTCGCACGACGCCCTCATCACCCCCGAGCCGACCACGCTGCTCCAGCTCCTCCACGCGTGCCGCGGCAGTCACAATGGCTTCCCGACGGTCCCGCCGGGCGGCCGCACACCAAGTTATATCAATGCCCCGAAGCGTAGGCTTCAGTGCCTCCCACACAACAATTGCATCGACACCCCCCACCAAGTTCTCGCGCCAGAAGTGATCGATCGCTTCGCGTAAATGCGTCACGTACTCCGGCCGCAGCAGCTGCCAGGCGGACATACGCCAGCGGAAGGGTTGCCGTTTAGAGGGAAGGGTCACGGTGGCCAGGACAGGGGAATGATCTGAGAGGCCCCTAGGGAGTATTGCGGCATCCCTGACACGGCTCAGACAGGCACCCGGTACAAACAAATAATCGAGCCTCGAGAAGGACCCATGCACCGCCGATACATACGTGAAGGCCTGCACTGCGGGATGAAAATGCCGCCACACATCAATCCAGCCCAGACTACGCACAGTCGCACACAATCGGGTGGGAGCAGCCGCGGGGGGGGGGTCAGGTACTACATGTGCACGCCGCAGGCGGTCCAGGCCCACATCCATGACTTCATTCCAGTCACCCCCCACCATGGTCAGGACCTCGGGGATTTCGTCCCACAGCGCAAACAACCGCTCAGACAATGCCCACTGCAGGGGGGGAGGGGCGTACACACTTCCAAAGACCACCGGCTCGGAACCCAGCAGGCCTTTAATAAAGACAAACCTACCCTGAGGATCAATCCATTGCTTCTCATGCACATAAGCCACCCTACGGTGGACCAATATGGCCACCCCCCGTGACCCCCTCGTAAAGCCAGCATGATAAACCTGTTGATAACCAAACCTCTGGAGGCTAAGGGCCTTGGAGCCCAGCATGTGAGTCTCCTGGAGCAGGAGCACATCCACCATCTCCCTCTTCCCCCACCGCAGCACAGCCCCACGCTTGATCTTATCCAGTATACCCCGCACATTCCATGTCACCACCCGCAGGGTCTTTGAAGGAGACATAGTTGCAGTATCAGCCATTGTCAATACCCAGTCCAGAATCCGGCCCCCCTTCCCACCCTGGTGCAACCCGCAAATCAACAAAAGTCAAAGCCTCAGACACGTGTGGACCCACCCCCCCAGCCCGCAAACTCAGCACCCCCTTCCCAACCCAGAACCCCCCCAACAATCGCAACACCAGAACTCTCCCCCACGCCCCACACCCACCACCCCAATACCTCAGAAAACGTTGAAGTATCTGTCGCGGCATGGAGAGACCCGGGTCCAAAACAGAGGACCCAGGGCCCGCCATACCAATGGATCCCAACAACCCCACAATGACACACACACCACCTCCCCAACAACACTCACACCCGTGAGGGTCTGAGGCCCACAAATGGTACCCCCCGAGCCCCACTGCGTCCCCATGGCAATAACTGGAGTCTTCACATGGGAACCGACCGGCACATCAAGGACAGAATGAAACAGTCTCACCAGCCAAAGCAGAGCAGTTCAGTATTCAGCATACAAAGTGCGTGCAGACCCAGCAATGTTCAGCTGCCCGCATCGGAGTGCTCCGAGTCCCTGGCACCACCCGACTGCGATGCACTGGCGGAAGCCGATCTCTTCTTGGAGCGAGACCTCCGATGGCGGCCCTTCCTGTTTGGGCGATCCCTCCGCTCCGGCGACGATCCCCGGGACCTGCCCGGGTCCAGCCCCGGCTGGGCATGGGGCCTGAGTCGCACCGCCTCATCAGTCCAGCGGAACACCTCCTCCGGTGAATCGAAGAAATGGGTCCGAGACTGATATATCACCCGCAGGCGAGCCGGATACAGGAGCGAGTATTGGAGCTTGAGGCCCCGCAGCTTAGCCTTAGCGTCCATGAAGGATTGCCTCTGTTGCTGTACCATCTTTGTGTAGTCCGGGAAAATCATGATAGTATGGTTCTCGAAGGCGAGCGAGCCCTTGTTCCTCGCCTCCCGCAGGATAACATCCCGGTCATGATAATTTAGCAGGCGAGCGATGACAGGTCGTGGGCGCTCGCCCTCCGGCGGCCGCTGGGTCAGAGCCCTGTGGGCCCTCTCAATCACGAAGCACGTAGACAGTGCCCCTTCGGGGAGCCAGCTTTCCAGCCACCCGGTTAAGAACCGCTCCATGCTGTCCTTCTCGCACCGCTCCGGAAAGCCAATAAAGCGGAGGTTGTTGCGCCGCGCGCGCCCTTCTGCATCTTCCACGCGGGCCGCCAGTGTCTTTTGGATGCTCTCCACCTCCGCCAACCCCTTCTTTAGGCCACCAATGTCCGCCTCGGTCTCCGTGATACGGGTCTCAGCCCCAGCGATCCGCTCCACCGCGTTGCGGAGGTCCTGGCGCAGGAGCGTGACATCCGCCCCAACTGTCCCGATCTTGGCATCGAGCATGTCTCGGGATTGGGTGATGGCCGCCAGTATAGCTGCATTGTCCGGCCCAGGGCCACCGCTGCCACCGGCCGCCCCGGCGCCACCACTCGGCCCAGTGAATTTATCGATGGGGCCATGTTTAGGCGGGCCACCTCCTCTGTCCCTGGTCATGGCACACGCTGGGCAGGGCGGACACCACCCCCGAACCTTCGGGCACTGTCACAAGTCCTGAATGAGACCGCCCAGATGAGGCCCCAGAGAGGAATGCGGGCCAGCCGCCGAGATCGGGTGTCGCGAAAATTGAGGTCCCGGCGTCACCCAGACGGGACAGGCCGCACCCGCACTCGTCCCCACGAGCGGCTGTCCAAAGTACAAAAAGAAGCTGCGGCTCCGTGGTCTGTGGGCAGCCGTATCCAGTGGGCCGGGCCAGGAGGGGCAGATCGGATGCCACCACCGTCCGCCAGTCCGTCACCGGCCGCCTCGGGGCTCGAGGAACCCCGTCTCCAGACTGTCGCGGGGCCACGCCGTGCCGTCACCGCTCGCTGGTCACACAGGGGGAGAGCCGATAAATAGGAGCTATTGGCACCGTCCCGATCTCCAGACGATCGCGGCCAGAAAGATGAGCCAAGGGCGATGTAGCGGATGCCACCCGCACCCGTCAGGTTGCAGCTGCCACCAGGCGTCGCGAAACTCGAGGACCCCTGTCTCCGGCCGGTCACCAGGCCGCACTTCACCGCCGCCTCCCTCCGATCACAGGAAGGGAAGAAATGCAGGATCGACACACCAAGGTAGACAGGAGACTTCGCCAGATCGAAAGCAAGCACAGGGCACCAACAGCGGGCTCGGGGGTCAGGATAAATGATCGGATTAAGTCCGGGCCGGCGGGAGCTCTACAAGGCTGCGACCGCCATCTTCGCCCGCCAAGCCACGCCCCCAACGCCTCATAGTTTTAAAGAATAACTATGTCATGGCGTAGTGCATAGAGGTCGACATGTTTCAGCTGGGTGGACGACTAGTCCAAGCTTTCTTCAGGACCATTAGATGTTATGCATCTGCACTGTGTGAAACATAAAGTGTATTTAACAAATTGGATTAATCCTACCCGATCTTTGAACCCAAAGTATTCCCTGGTAGTCATCCAACTGGTCGTGGTTTTCCTGAGGAGGAAGAAAAGGGGGGTGTGAGAGGCAATTATGATATACTGGCAATTAAGAACACAACACAACAGAAGGTAGGCATGGTGGCAGAAAAACTGTTCTCCGCCTTTCAGAAGCTGTATAGATCTCCTGATTTATAACTAATTTAACACCGTAGGACCAACCACTTTATGGGACCTCCCTCCTGTCACTGGCCATCATCCGTGCGGATCTTGTAGCGCCTGCCCCCAGACTAGTAAAACCATCACTATTGATTTGGGATCAGGGAAGACCTGGGTCCTCAAGAAACACACCATCACATGTCCTTGCTCTCTCAGATATATTGGGTATACAACTCGGAAAATCAAAATCAGGATTGGAGAGCACAAGAGCACTATTAGGTGTCACAAACAGGCAACGAAACTTACTAATCACTTTCTGATCTGCAAACACACAGCAGAAGACATGAGATGGGTGGTTCTAGAACATCCGTACATCCCCACCCATATAAGCGATGTCTCTAAATTTTTATTCAGAAAAGAGCAAAAATGGGTTTTCCAACTACAAAGTGACTCTAAGGGGCTCAATGATGACATACCATGGGCGTCCTTATAAACCATGGTTGCGCTAATATCAACTTGTCTGCCCTATTAAACATATAAAGGTTTTTGACTATAAACCCTGAGAGTCATAATCATATGGGTTCCAGAGTAACCCATCCTCTCCTAGCACTCCGTGTAAGATGACATTCAAAGTCAACATTGTCCTATATGACTAGCTTTTATACTCCAGGATCATTCTGACACACATGACAGATATATATGTGGGTCATACATCTATCCTGTAGCCCCCGCATGTGGACTGACAACCTTATCCATTCCAATTCTCAATGCTTCAATACACAGCATTAACCAATAGGTTCATTTACCGACACCTTATCATGCCTGTCAAACATAGCTCATTGTGCCTTATCTTCCTGTTTAAACATATTTGACTGTGGGCACAAATCGAGCTACGATAATACTTTATTGACAATACTTGTATAGGTGACTAGACTAACACAGCGCGAGTAAATGCGAGCGTTTGCTCTGCTTCGCGCATGCGCATTCCATCCAGACGTTGCGGTCACTACCGCTGACACACGGGAGCGACGTCCTCCTCCCGCGCATGCGCACTGCATTACCGTTCTGCGCATGCGCGAAGCGTCTCACGCTGAATACACTAACCGCGTCAGAGCGCCCATGTGTAGGAATGATGCTAGTTATCAGCGCATGCGCGTCGCGCGTCTAACGTCTGCTGACCACATATAACAAGAGTCACATAGCGCGAACCAATAGGCATGACTTGCTCTTAAAAAAGTGCCGTTTTTCGCGCGCTTTTCGCGCCTATTTGCCGAAATTAACCAATTACAGCAGGTATTTAAGTGGGAATGTTACACTGCTTAGATCACCTCCACTCCCACTTGGACGCTGGCCATTGGGGTACCGACGGATAGGTATGACTCCATCATAACAACTAGGAATACCATTTTAAGCCCCCCTGTCTGTTTTACTACATGCACCTATTTAGACTCTTTGGCTTTACCTTTACTATGCTTTCAAGAATCTGCTGTGTGTAGGTCTAGCCAGTCTCTATAGCTTACCTATAGAACCATTTTTCAATCAACTCCATTCCCTGGCTTGGTTAGCACCATGTTTTCAGGTTGGGTTGAGTCTCTTTTTAATCAACTAGCATTTGTTAGTGTATAAATAAGGATAAGTAGAGCATGTTCACTCTGTACCTCAATAGAACCTTCCTTTGAGGGCATTATACTTTTCCTTCCCTAACAGAGCGGGGCCTCCTTCTTCCCGAGTGGGTGCCGGGTGAGGTGAGGTGTTCTCCCACAGATTGTTGGGTGAGTAGAACATAGTTAAATAAACACTGTGTAACTAAATTAGTTATAAATCAGGAGATCTATACAGCTTCTGAAAGGCGGAGAACAGTTTTTCTGCCACCATGCCTACCTTCTGTTGTGTTGTGTTCTTAATTGCCAGTATATCATAATTGCCTCTCACACCCCCCTTTTCTTCCTCCTCAGGAAAACCACAACCAGTTGGATGACTACCAGGGAATACTTTGGGTTCAAAGATCGGGTAGGATTAATCCAATTTGTTAAATACACTTTATGTTTCACACAGTGCAGATGCATAACATCCAATGGTCCTGAAGAAAGCTTGGACTAGTCGTCCTCCCAGCTGAAACATGTCGACCTCTATGCACTACGCCATGACATAGTTATTCTTTAAAACTATGAGGCGTTGTTTTTACTCTTGACCCTGGACAATATTGAATAAACATATTTTTTGTCCCAGGAGCCAATCTTAAATTCACTTTTTGTTTCCTTTTGCACAAGCACTGCACACCATTGGTCCTACCTCTGAAATACTGTGGTTCAGAACAACATCTGCCAGAACCTATCTCCGCATCAATTTCAGGTGCATTGGGAGAAACTATGGTTCATGGTTCACTTCCCACATGACGACACTCCGCCAATAAGGGTGGGCTGATGGGAATTTTTCTAACCCAGTACTATCACTGTGAGGACATGTTGGTCTAGTGGTCTTTTTGGGCATGACACAGCACGTAGGCAATATGACCAGGTATCTCCTTTTTGTTTCTTCAGTTGATAAAGGGGTTTGAGCTACCGCGGTCGTTAAACTTCCCCTTTTGACCGCCCCCACCTCTTTTTTCTGATGTTTAGTGCAACTTTGTTGTTGCGGGTCATACATTAAAATTTTCTAAAAATTTTCTGTCTTGCGCACAGGGCATCTTTCCCTGTTATTTGCTCAACTAGTTGATATTTATTGAGACTCCCCTCCGTGAATCATGGCTGACTTTGCAGGGCTGGCATTCGATGATGACATGCTGAAATCTGTCCTAGATGAGAACCCTTGTCTTCTCGATTCACTGCCCGACACCACCAACACAACCAAAGATGAGTGGCCTACCCTTCTCAATCTAAAAAAGACACACTCACGTACTCTAATACATGGGACTATCATGGCACAATATCTTAGGGGGAAGTGTGCACCTACAGGCCTGATTGTGACAAATGCACCTAGGCTATTTCTGACCGATAAAGAGTTCATGCGTGACTGGTCTCTAATAGCGTGGCGTTGCACGCGAGATTGGCTCATACTAATCATTAACACGGCCAAAAGGGTGGCAGATGCCATCCTCATAGAGATCCAGACTCTGGAGGGCCAGATTAAGGCCACTTGCAGCACTTTGTTTAAAAAACGCATGGATGAAACCAACAAAGCAAACTAAGAATACAAAGATAACATACTTACAAGCAAGATGGATAAATTCAAAAAGGATTTAGAACGCTTCTCCCTAACCAAAGTTTACCCTTATACCAGTGACAATTATGAAGCCCCAGGGTTCAATAACAAAGGCAAAAGATACGGGTCAAACTATTCTACCTCTGGATCCGAGTCAAGTGATTCAGACACATCTAACCGAGCAAGTACATCTGCCGGTCAGGATGGGCAACAACAACGACCCTTTAGAAGAGGCGGTAGACAGAGAGGAGGTATATACAATCAATACCCAGGAAATTATCAGCACTCAGGACCTTGGTGGAATCCAGGGCCGTGGGGCTTTCAACCTCCACCACCATTCCCGCAACAAATGAATCCATTTGGACAACCCCCCCAGTTTTTTCCCAACCAGTCTTTTTTAGGACGTGGCAGAGGACAAAACCGGGGCAAAAGAAGAGGACAACAAACGGTCCAATGGGACCCCGACATCTCAGTTCCCAACACACGGAGCAGGAAGGCGGCTCAACAGAGCAGCAGTGCAGAGACGAACGGGATCTAATAGTGAACTTGAGTTCCCGCACTTTGACACCGGCTGAACAGACAGTCTTGGGAAAAGGCCTAGGCTTTGTCCCCACCAACAAGGGGGACCCCTTCTTAATGAGGACTGAACTTGAAAAATTATTTCGCAAGGTGCGCTTGCATTTCTTTTTCAAGAATAGAACTGAATCTGCTGACATTAGCAGTGATGAACCCAGGAATACCGGGCTGCGACCAAAATCCACCTTTACCCCCCTGAGTCATCAAGTGCCATCGCTTGTAACCACATTCGAACAAGCAGTCAGATATGAAGTTGCACAAATACAAGATATGGAGTCCGATACCTTCCAGAACTTTTCCAAAGCAGAAAGACAGGCCGTTACCAGTCTCACTAAAGATCCGACAATTATAATAAAACCGGCGGATAAAGGGGGTGCGACGGTAGTACTGGATATGGCTCAATATCGACAAGAATGCCTTAGACAACTGGACAACCAGCAGTTCTACCGCCGTCTGTCTGAAGACCCCACCCCACGTCTACTATCACTGATTAAAAATCTGGTAGATGAAGGATTGAATGAAGGGTGGATCACATCCCAGGAGGCAAGATTTTTGGTAACAGAGAATCCTGTCACCCCTGGGTTCTATTGTTTACCGAAGATCCACAAGGCCACCAGACCACCACCGGGACGTCCCATCATTTCCGGGATTGGTTCTTTGCTAGAGCCCTTGTCAACCTTCGTAGATGTCTTTCTCAGACCTCTAGTTAAAAAGATGCCCACATATTTGGAAGACACTGCTGATGTGCTCCGACTACTACCTGACATCGAGTTCAATGTAGAGACCGACCTATTAGCCAGCTTTGATGTCGAGTCCCTCTACACCTGCATACCCCAGCAGGACACTCTGGACACCATCAGACACCTTTTATCTTTGGAAGAGTTGGATAGCATCACTCCAGTAAACTTCATTCTTGCATGTGCTGAGATAGCAATGAAAGAGAATTTTTTCAAATTTGAGGAACAATTGTTCCTGCAAGTCTCAGGGACATCAATGGGGGGTGTTTTTGCCCCTAGCCTCGCCAACCTCTATGTCCATCAATTTGAGCAAGATCTGGTTCTCCACCATAGTAATCCCTTCTTCCACCAAGTGGTACTATGGAGGAGATATATAGATGACATTTTGATGGTTTGGCGAGGTACTGAGAGTGAGATCGAGTCCTTCCACCAATGGCTGAACGAACGTAATCAGTTCCTTAAATTCACGCTGGAACATAGTCGTGTCAGACTATCATTCTTAGACCTGTCCATTTTTCCTGAGGCTGGCAGTCTACAGAGTGAATTGTACACTAAACCTATGGCGAGAAATTCTCTGCTGCTCTTCAACAGCCACCACCCACGCTCCCTGAAGGAGAATCTCCCCGTGGGACAATTCCTCAGAGTGAGGAGGAATTGTTCATCCCAGGCGCTATTCAACAAACACGCAAAGACCCTCTCTAACCAACTACAGGAACGAGAATATCCAACACACCTTGTGAAAAGAGCATGGAAAAGGGCCTCGAACAACAATCGTGAGGCATTGTTGGACAGACGTCCTCCAAAACCACCCCTTGAGAGACTAACATTTGTGAGTACTTTCAACGCACAATCCAACAGACTTCAGAAAGCGGTGCGAAAACATTGGGGTATTCTCAACACAACGAATGCCAACATCCCCTTACCTCTCTTTTCATTTAAAAGAGCGCCAAGCTTACGTGACACATTGGTCCACACGAGACCTAGGATACAGAACACCGTAGGACCAACCACTTTATGGGACCTCCCTCCTGTCACTGGCCATCATCCGTGCGGATCTTGTAGCGCCTGCCCCCAGACTAGTAAAACCAACACTATTGATTTGGGATCAGGGAAGACCTGGGTCCTCAAGAAAGACACCAATTGCGGGGGCGTGGCTAGCAGCATGGCCGGCTAAGACGTGTCTAGCCGGAGCTCCGGCCGGGCTGCCATTTAATCCGACGAATACCATCCTATCCCGGACACAAACATCTCCCCAGGCAATCCAGGCAAGCGCGCTGCTTCTGCGAGTGGAATGGTGGTGCCGTCGGCGCCGTGGACTTCCCGAACTCCGCAGTGATCGGGACTGGACCAGGTCCGCCCGCATCAAGTAAGATGGCGGCGGCGCCTTAGGCGTTGGATCCGAGAGGGCGGTGAGGACCGCGGAGCCCCGACGGGTGAGCAGAGAGCCGGCGGAGGGGAAGAACGACTGGAGAGCGGATCCGTGTCCCGAGGCGGAGAAGTGCAGCCTTTACGGTGTGGAGACATCGGAGACAGCCCACCGCCTGCCTTTACCAACATGGCGCCCGCCGCCGCCTGGAGCCAGTGAGTGAGCACAGTGCAGTGATCACCGGCACGGGACTGGGGCCGGGGGTCGTGTGAGGGGGCGTCTGGACCTGCCTCTTACCCCCCCCCCCCACCCGACACAACCGAGGCGGAGCGGCTTTCCCGCCCACGTGGGGGACGCGCCGTCCCGAATCGGAGCACATCAGGAGGAGAACCTCGGGGTTGGGGCGGTGATCTCTACCGGGTGCAGGACTGAGCCAGCAGCTGTGAGTAAGGCACCCCCTCCCCCCCCCCTCCCGGCACCTGACCCACCTGGCACGCCGTGCAGTGCTACAGCGAGGAAGGCACCCCCTCCCCCCCCCTCCCGGCACCTGACCCACCTGGCACGCCGTGCAGAGCCACAGCGAGGCCCCCCGGGGGGCGGAGATTGGCGGTGGGGGACGACGGCTGCAATCCACTAGGGGGGACCACGTCTGGCTACACCACGGTCCAGCACCCCTACCTAAGCTCGGGGGGGAGCAGAGGACTGGGCCCGGGGAACCGACTCTGGTCATCAAGGGCCGGGCGCAGAACACTGCGTAACGGAAGGGGCGAGAGTCCCCATACGGGCACCCCACTGCGACCTTCCTTTGATGAGAGGGTGAGCCTCGGCAACTGCCAGCATCGGAGGGGGAACGACACCCAGGATACCCGGGGATATCCGTCGGCCATAGAAGCTTCCTTGGTGACAGAGAGGGGACAAAGCGGGACCTCTCAACGGGGGGGACTTGAGGTGTAAGACAGCGATCAAACAACACTTGGACCCCCCCCCCCCCCTCGCACCCCCCACCCAGAGCCACACTCGACTAGTGGCTGCCCCCGAAGAAAACGTCGACGTGCCTGGAACACCACCGGTCGCTGCCTTCGGTGGGGATCGCCACAGACCGCAGCTCCTCATACAGCAGTGGCAGACATGGGGAAACGAGATCCGATTGCTAAGCCGACGAAACAAGGGCCTATGGATAACTTTGCAACATCGAGACCAAACGTGGTCCAGCGAACGGACACGCCTGGGCCGCTCACAGAGACGGCGACGCTCCTGGCAGCCATCCAGGCATCTAGAAGTGACATTCAGGAATCGAGGGCGGCTTTGGAGGTAAAAATTGGAGAAGTGGGCTCTGAGATAACGCTGCTACGTCAAGACTTCCGTAATTTAACAGAAAGAGTGACGGTGACCGAGAACAGAGTCACAGATACCGAGTCTTCGATCACAGCACTAAAGAAAGACATGGCGGAGCTCCAGGCCTCGCACCGCCTCTTGCAGTGGAAGGTGGATGATGCCGAAAATAGGTCCCGCCGCAACAACCTCCGCTTTGTGGGCTTCAGAGAAGGACTTGAAGGGAGGGATATGGCCTCCTTCCTCCACGCCTGGCTCAAGAATACATTCCCCGCAGCTCAATTCTCTACTTGTTTCGTGATTGAGAGGGCCCACAGGGCGCTACTGGCCAAACCACC